>NC_043981.1:11227500-11432500 GCF_902150065.1 Myripristis murdjan
CGCAGCCGACTGACTTGATGCCGTTGAGCACGGTCTCCGGGTCGGACTGCGTCCAGGAGAGGTCCGCCTCGGCCTGGTCCGGACTCAGCATCATTTTCACACTCTGAAATAAGCGGTTACTCCTCGTTATGGTACCTGTGAAAGACAGGAGGGTGCAGTGGGTGAATTTAAAAAAAGTGGTTCATCATTACAATATAGCCCCAAATCAATGAGGCAAATTCAGGGTATTTTTTCCACCTTGAAAATATAACCTATAACCTCATATGAATTTTCATCATAAAGTTTTAATGCCTACATCAAGCTATAAATAGGCTACGTGTAAACTGAGTCTAAGTGGGATGACCCTCCATCATATCCCTGGATAAAAAAAAAAAAAAAGCCCATTTTTGTTTTTGGCAGTAGCTGTTGAAAGCAGACAAAGGGTGCAGGGTAATAATAAGAAAAAAAAAGTCTCTTAAGTTTAACAGTTTCCAGTGCTATTTCGGGTTCCTGTCTTGGCAGCCTGGGGCCCAATATGTCAAGTCCCACAGCGGATGCTTGGTTTGGGTGCCAGGCGCCTCAGATAAATCGATGGTGACCATGCAGTCTCTGTTCATTGCATAATAACATTACACTACATAAATAATGAATGGGTGGAAATTCGCGGAATGGCTAAATAATTGAAGCCTTAAAATATGCAGGGTAGTTCAGGCAACATTATAATTTGAATAACCGCCAGGTATTTTATGTGTTTTATCGAGATTTGTTGCAAACTTGGTTGCGATCGCGTGTTTCAGAGTATTAAGGCAAGTTGTGATCATTTTTGACAGAGAATCCCCCTTTTTTTGAATTAACATAATCAGAATTGGCCATCTGTCACAGTGTGATGAACACATCTGCTTGGCTAGGCCGGAGTGACTTGACAGCATGGAGCCACTATGTAAGACGGCAAACATAATTCTGACATCTGCTGGACTCCAAATTTTTGGAGATAATTTTTATTTATTTATTTATGTTAGGTTTTAAAAAGGATATACATCAGTTAAAAAAAATTATACCGAAAGACTTTGAGTGAAAAGACAAACGTAAAACTAAATTGGCAACATCTATCCAAGATAATAAAAACATATGCGTCATTTTTGCGTGTGTTTTTGTTTTGCGCAGTTTCCCCACGTTTAACACTCACCTGGACAAAGAGTTGCGATGCAAAAATCTCTTGAAATGATCTTGAAAGCTCTTGAGCGGAGCCTCAACTCCAAATTAACTCATATTCCACTGGCCAAACAACCATCAGATTTTTTTATATATATATACAGGCTATATATATATATCGCATCAACAGGAGGCCGTCGGAAAATTGAGAAAACAAAACAAAAACTCTACTGGTTTCACTTTTCAGCCGCGAAGTTGCAACATGGGAATCACAACACAGGGGTCAAGTGTCAATCAAGGGGGAAAAAATATTTCAGCGGATCAAAACAGTCCAAGTCTCGCCATGCAGAAGACCCCGGTAAAGGCCGGTGAGGTGAACTGATCGGGTGATTAAAAAAAATAATCTGAGCAAGGATCAGCTTCTTCCCCCCTCCTGCGATCCCAGCGCGCGATGGAGAGACAATAGATGTGATGGGCAGATAGTGGTGAAAGTGCAGATAGGGCTACTCGTCCATCCGTGTGTGGAAGAGGGAGGATAAAGGGGCGAGATAAGAGATGAGGCTCTCCCCGTGTCAGGAATCAGCAGATAGGAAGGCAGTTAATAGATAATCCCCTCTTTCTTCCAGTCTGTCTTTCTTTCTTCCACCGAGTGTCATATGCGAGATAAGATCCAAACGATCCCGACTAATAAAGGCTCACTTGAGGGACGGAGGGGATGGAATATATTTGAGGAATGGTATTGTCTAACGCCGCCCCCTCCTTTCCTCTCTCTCTCTCTCTCTCTCTCTCTCTCTCTCTCTCTCTCTCTCTCTCTCTCTCTCTCTCTCCACACACACACACACACATGCACACACACACACACACACACACACCTCCCTCCCTCTACTCACGCCCCTCAGCCCTCAAGCGCTCTCCCTCCCGTGGGAGCACAGTGGGCAAAGGAAAAGCAGAGATGTGTGCACGATAAAGGATGGAAAAATAGATATAGCCAGTGTGTGTGTGTGTGTGTGTGTGTGTGTGTTGGTAAATAGGGATGATTTTAAAGAAAAGTTGCATTATTTTTTGCAAAAGTGCATGTGCCTTGCATGTGCGTCTTGACACAGGTCTGGTTAAAGCTCAAACTTCCATCTCAAACTTGATTGCATAATCATGGAGGTTGATTTTATATATATATATAGATGAATGTAGGCTTAATTGTGTTGCGTGTGTGTGTGTGTGTGTGTGTGTGTGTGTGTGTGTGTGTGTGTGTGTGTGTGTGTGTGTGTGTTTCAATACCTCTTAGTTGAAGACAGTGTATCTGCCAACATTTTAAAATATAAGTCATGATCATTTTGGCTGTCAGAAAAGGGGAAAAAAAAAACTCTATTTTACTTTCAGTGTGTCAATGTGAAATAATTTAGTCTGATCTTAATGGATGAGTAAGAATGACATCAGCAGCTGTGAGAGCTATAAAAAAAAAAAAAAAACAACCCAAAAAAATCTCTTAATTTAATGAGAGTGAAAAATAATAAGTCATCAGGACAATTTTGAGCAAAAAAAAAAGTCTTTTCCTACCTTGGATTTTTTCTGCAGAGTCTTTTAAAAGGAAGCCTTGGGCTGAGGGGAAGCCAGCGCGTCTGGCCTGCATGAGGCTGTCATGGCACGCTGTGTTGGAGATGGACAGACTCCTGTCATCCTACACCTCCTCTCCTCAGTTCATCCATCCTGCCAACCTGCCACGCCTTTGCCTCCTTTCTCCCTTTCCTTTCCTTTCCTTCCCTTTCCTTTCCTTTCCTCATCTTCTCCACGCCCTATGCCGTCTCCTCTGCCCCTCTTCCTCTTCTCTGTCCACCCTTCTCCTCCTCCACTCTTCGTCCCCTCCTCCCATCATGCATCTCTGTGCCCAGTGGCAGCACCAGTCAGGTCAGGAGGGCACTGTTCCAGAGGAGGTGCAGTGGCCAGTAAGTGTGGTGACTAGCTGCGCCTAACGAGGTGATTAAAACGATAAGGGGAACCACGGATGACTCGCCGTGGCCCGGAGCCACCGCCATGTTCAGCACGCCACACACACACACACACATATACACATACATTGAAAGAGGAGAGAGAAAAGAGAGAGAGAAGCACTACTATAGCGCCAGAAGGAGTGTATCACTGGAAGAGAATCTTTGCATGTATGTGTGTGTGCATGTGTGTGTGTGTGTGTGCATGTGTGTGAGATGACAGACAGCTCGCCTTGGGCTCCGGCCTGGTCTGGGGAGTGTGTGTGACACGGAGAGACTCACAGCGGGGTGTATCGGAGACATGTCAGGACCAGGAGACAGAAGCCTCCTGACAGCTGGAGCCCACAGACACACACACACACACACACACACACACACACACACGCATACGGTCAACCACCCTAATTGCTCCAAAGACCAGAGAAGCAGTGAAGGTCTGTGCTTGGTGGTCTGTGATGCCCGGACCCCTCCTCAGTCCGTGAGGCCCGAAGCCAAAGACATGAAGGACCCCTCCAAGGATGTTTTGTTGGTGCCTGCTGCAATTACATCCCACAGCTGATGTACCAACTCAGAAGACACAGGAGAAAACTGCAGGGTGGTTTAGTCAACACACCACGGCTGATTCAGTCTAATGGATGGCGTTTTGTTTAATCACAACGTGGCTGGTGATAGTCTTTAATGGATTAGCTCGGGCTTCTCGTTCACGTGCGCTGGATCTTGCAGTGAGCCACGCTTCTATTGAACAAAATTATTTGTAATAATAATTAAAAAAAAAACAATGTTTGTGTTGTGAATTCGTGCTCCGTCAAAGCAGTGGTGGCTTCTTCAATACTATCTTGACCGTTTTCAGACACCTCGATTTGCCTGAGAGTTGCGGTTAGTATTATGTTGCTGAAGGATTACTTCACCTTAAAGGAACAGTTCACCCAAAATATATCTAACCGGACTACAATCTATCAATCCAGATCGTTTCTGTGGGATTTGGCGAGGTTTCTAGTCTGCTGTGTTCTTGATACAGCTTGATACAGTTTGCCGGTGTTCTCCAGCAGGAAATAGTTACCCAACATAATGCATAATCTGAGTACACCGCTAAATCGAATTGCCCCTAGGGGAAAAAAAAAAGTTGTCTGATTCTGATTCTGATTCTGATTCTGATTCTGATTCTGACAAAACTCTTCACCCCTTAGCGCTGTGGATGCCAGTTATCATTGTTTTTGGACAGAGCTGTTGCTGTTGAGTTTTTCCACATGTACATTTTCAATGGTGTGCTCCACAAAACACTATTCATCCAGTTCCACTGTATTGGGATAAATGGGAGACAGACTGGAAACCTCACCAAATCACACCGAAACAATGGGAATGGATAGATTGCACCAGGGCTAAGATGGAAAATATATATATTTTTTTGTATTTTGGGTAAACTGATCCTTTACCATGAAGGTTCGGGCATTAAGTACTCACTCACATGTCAGTAGAAACTCCACTGAAGTGCATAAAGAAAGTAAGGACATAAATTTGTCCCCATTGTTCCAAATCAACCTCCAAAAAGTCTAAAATCACTATCAAATGGCCACTGCATTAATTCATTCATCTCTTTTGGGGGTGAACTATACCTTTAAAAAGACAACGATGCGGTAATGCAGTAAAAGTTAAACAATAGCCCTCAGTTGTCTGTAACTATCAGAAGTGAGTGTCACAAGTGTTAGAGGTGAGAAAAGTTGCTACTGGGGAGTACCAGTTTGTGTCGAAATGCTTACTCATTATGACTTGTAAGCAATAAACAAAGGCAGACGCAGAAGCAGCAGCTCACTGGTTTATGGTTATTATAATTCTTCAATGGGCTTACAATGCAATCCAGATGGTGCCTAATATTGCACAGTTCCTGATGAAATAAGAACCAAGTAGGAAACATGGTTTTCTGTAGAGGAAAGGATAAAATCATATCAAACATAATGAACAAGGATTAATGCAAATTATTACAAAAGACAATGAGTGCCACGAACAATTAATCCTTTTTTGGTAGGTTGCTCATAGTTAACAGAATGAAAGCACACAACAAAAGCTGCCATCTTTTTTTTTCTTTTTTTTCGCTCATGCTAATTTGCTATTGTCATTCCTCCCACGGACAGGAAGTGATGTCACTCTGCCAAGTGTGTAACAAAGTTGTTTCTCTAATCAGAGTTCGGTGGAGGATGCAGCTGTCTGAGACGCTTGTTACGACAAACACCTTGAACTATGGTGACACGCTCTCACCTGTCAGGGCCTATAGGACAAGACACAACCATACGCACGTGCACATACACGTGCACACACACACACACTTTAGTACATTTTCAGGGAGCAGTGGGATGGAGCTGTGAAATGGGAAGGATTAGTCACTTTGTCAGGAGATGTATGAGGCTACTCTCAGGTGGACGGCGAGCCACAGGGGGCATCTGGGAGAGAGAGGGGCGAGAGTAGAGAAGAAATTAAAGGCCAGATAGAGCAGAATAGCAACCGAAAAGAACCGACATGGAGGAGAGAGATGAAAGTGTGTAAAAATGAAGACGAAGTGAGAGGAAATGCAGAAAGTTGACCATTTAGCCGAGTGTGTTTGCGCCAATTTTCTCCTACTGTAACACCTCCTGGAGTGCACCATGTGAAACTCAAAGATTTTTACAGTGATGTAACATGACTGTCCGATCCGAGGCGCTTTTTTCACATTTGCATCACTTACATCACTGAACCAGGTCACTCCGACACACACTCACGCACGAGAAAAACACTCTGGGCGCCGTGTGTGTGAACGCCAACTTGTCCATGTGTTGTGTTCTTTTCTTTTCTTCCAGAGTGGTGAAATAGGCAGCGGCCTGGACCCTGGCCTTGTATGGGAGCGTGTATCTGTGAGTCTGTGTGTGTTTGTGTGTGTGGCTGGAGGGGGGGGGGGGGGTGTCGGTCCAGGCCTGAACAGGAGGTGTGGGAGCCAGAAAGCTGGGGGTCCCATGTGAGAATGTGGCCATCGTCAGAGCTGCCGTGGCAGGCCTCGGCACCATCTGTGCTCCCAGCAGGACGCCCAGTGCATTCTCCGCCACCCAGACACATATGGACACACAAAGGTGCTCCCTTTCTCTTTCTCCCTCTCGCTCTCCCACTCTTTCTCATAGACACACAGTTGCGCACACACACTCACTCCAAGTAAGCGAGGAGAAAACACTGGGACTGAACAGTGAGAGATGGGAGGAAGGGCGCGAGTTTGTTGAATGTGCAGTGAACGGGACGTTAGCGGCCTGTTGATGATGCTGACATAAGTGTGATGACTTGAGAGTGAGAATGAGAGAGAGCGGCACCATTAGTCAGCAAATGACCCAACTGTATTCTGTGATTCCCACCAAGCCACATGCCTTATTCTCACATTATCTATTGCTACCTTTCAATTTGTTCCGTTTCCAGTTGTCTCGAATCGCTTCCCTTATGCGTCTGCTGGAATATTTCCCTCCATCATCCCATTATCTCATTCTTTTTTATCACCTGCCTGTCCCAACTCTTGTTTGGCTGCATGTTCTCACTGTAGAGGCTTATATCCAACTCCAGTCTTGCCTCTAACACCACATATCCATTTCTCCCATCCTACCTTGCTCACCACAGACCTACATTTTCCTGGTGCTTCTTCTTTCTGCGTGCCGACCCGCCCGCCCTGGCCTCAAGACCCTGCACCCCACCGCTCCTGCTCCCTTGAAGCTGCACCTGCCTCATTTGCTGTGATGGTGAGTTATCCTCAGCCGTCCCTGCCCCCAGCCTCCATCCTCCCATCTCTCTATACCTATCTGCCCCTCTCTCCTCTCCCCTGGCCCCCAGCCCCCCGAGCGGCCCCTGTCCTTCCATCCAGGGCCTCCAGCTGGCTGATGAGTTCATTAGGCCCAGGGCTTTGCCAAGGAGCATGGCACTGCACCGGCCAAACCAGGAGGGCATCAGGGGCCCCCGGTGGCCGCTGGGCACGGGCCACAGTCGTTGGAGGTGGGACAGAAACTCCCAGAATGTCCCACATGGCGATATGTGGCCCGGTGTAGATGATGTCCCGCTGTTGGAAGCGGAGACTGTGATTTTCTACATTACCAATCTGGTTGGGGCTTGTTTCTCCCCGAAACTTCAGTGGAAAGAGTGGCTCTAGATCGGAGGCATCGGTGTTTGAAGGGGTCCACATAAACAATGAGGGAAACAGATTTCTAATAATCCCCACAGGTCGCAGTGACATCTGGCCCCACACTTGAGCGTTGGCTCAATTAATTCAGAAAACACAAAACAAAAAGCGCCAGGGGCAAAGATCTGGGGGACTTAACAGGCCGCATTGTGTGTGTGGATAAGTGTGTGTATGTGTGTGTGTGTGTGTGTGTGTGTGTATTGATTGTGCCATTCGATCAAGTCAACTGTAGTCCATGTGTATGCATGTGTGCATCTGTGTGTGTGTGTGTGTGTGTGTGTGTGTGTGTGTGTGTGTGTATTTTGGTCAAATTAGCCAGCTGCCTTACAAAGAGCAACAGAATCAAAGTTAATAAAACAATTTATGTGGAATAACAACATATATATATATAGTGTGAATATGGTTTAACACCTAAATATGAAGAGTAGAATGGCTTCTCTGCTGCTCCATTTTTCTCTTTCTCTCTCTCTCTCTCTCTCTCTCTCACACACACACACACCACTTCTTCACCTGCAGCTTCAACCATCTCTACCTCAGCTTCTTGTTCCCTCTGCTCTCACCTTTTTCTCCCGCTCCTTTCCTCTGCTTCCTTCCTCTCAGCGGCGGGTCGGCCGGGGTCGGGGCCTCCGTGGCTGGGCTCAGGTGTAGCCTCAGCTGGGCAGGAGGGGGTGCAGAGGAGAGGAGAGGAGAAGAGAGGAGAGGAGAGGAGGTAAAGGGGAAGAGCTGGGACAGTGCAGGGTTCTGTCCCAGCGAGAGTCTATCAAAAAATACAGAGAAAACAAACACGTGCATTTAGGAGAGCACTAAAAAAAACAAAGACAACAGCTTTGTCCCTCACCCCTCTTTCCACACCTCCCCCCTCGTCTCTTCTCTCTCTTTTTCTCTCCCTCTCTCTCTCCCTCTCTCTCTCTCTCTCTCCTGGGAGAGGCCTGGCCGGGCTTGGCCTGAACGCCATCTGCTGCATAATGTAACGGGATGGAACTCCAAATCCTTCATTTCCACTCACTGCCTGTCATCTGTGTGTGTGCGTGTGTGTGTATGTGTGTGTGTGTGTGTGTGTGTGTGCATGCGTGCGTGCATGTGTCCACTCATACAGTTGCATATGCACACATATACTGAAAGGGTGTGAATGCTTGAGTGTGTGTGAGAGATCTCATTTTACGGATGTTGTGACATTAACTCATCCAGCGAGGATGCTGAGTGACGGGTTTGATGATGTCTGGCAAAGGAAAAATAATAAGGTAAAGCCAAATGTGGGTATTGTTTGTTAAAGGGCTGTTCCGCTGTTTTAGTACGGCAAGTTTTATGTTTTGCACAGCATTTGTCGAGGAAAAGAGGAAGTTCTGCAATGAAGCGTCATTAGCGTGACAGTTTTATACAATATGATGGATTTTGCGGGCTTCTTACATCCTTTTTCAGATGCAGTGGATGCTCACAATCACTGCGATTCAGCATCAAACACTTACAAAATGTCTAAAAGATGCCAGGCAACGGCTGGAATGAGCTCCTGTGAAATCGTAACCATATCAAGGTAAATATGCCAATAGGCCCCCCATGTCGCACATGCGCTTTTTGTTTACAAGTTAACAAACAAAAGTGCACACACACAGAGTCGTGTTTAAGCACCCCACCCCTTTCTGCAGCGCTGGTAACCCGGAGGTGCAGAGAGTTGTCCCTCCAGGTCCCCGTGGGGCCGCTGTGATTGGGGGGCCATCTGTTTTCTGGTAATAAGCTTTCTCTTCATTCATCCTTTCTTCTGTCTCTCTCTCTTTCTCGTGCCTCCCTTTCCTCCATTGTACGCTCATTCTGCAAATAAAACACACTTTTTCTTCCTCTCTTTGCGTTTGATATCACGTTTAGTTTCCGTACCAGCTTGCCCCCACCCCACCCCCCTCCACCCCTGCTCCAAACAGATGCGAAGACATAAAAAGGCACCGACAGACACACAAATGTGGCATGAGAGACCGCATCGCTCCTGGACCTAAACACAGGCTGAAACACTGCGAGTTTAGGGAAACGGAGACATGGTGAAATATCACAGTGTGAACCCTGAACCCTGACTAGTTATCCATGCCTGTTGACATAAAGTAAATGTGACACATCCCTCCTCGCACAAACCCATACAACCCCCTCCGGGAGCTCAGCTCAGACTAACACACTACCACCAATTCTGCATTAGCTGTTATTGCAGATTTTTCTCTTTGTTTAAGATTTGGGCATCAATTAAAGTGGATTTATCACTGCATCTTGATGAGTTTATTGGTGGTGCTTTTTTTTTTTTTTTTTTAAACCCAAATGATGTGACAAACATTATCTTCCACTTATTTAAACACCGTTATTTATGTCATTATTATAGCGGTAATAGAAGAATTTGTAGGTTACGTATTTCCCTTTGAACTGAACTGAGTCATTTAGTCTCATATTCAGCCTTAACATCTTGTTTTTCTCCAAACAGTGTAAAGAATCTGCCAGTGGGATGAGATAATCTCACTTGTTTCCAACACTAATCAACTTGTTTTCAGATTTTCTTGACTCAAGTGTCATTTCCCTGATCCCCCTCATCTGCCTTATTCTACCGTGCTTCACCATATTTCTCAGCTTCTCATCCCACTGGCAGATTTTTTTTCACTAGATTCAAGAAAAACAAGATTTAAGAATGAAAATGTGACTAAATTACTTTTTTTTTTTTTTTTTTTTTTTTTGCAGTGAAGTCATTGACGACCGGTGTTTTCAGTTTCATGTCTGACTGTTTAAGTTTCAGATTGGAGAAACATTGGCATTAGATGGCACTGGATCGATCAGAATTGTTGCCATGGCTACGATGTGATGGGGAGAGGCTGAAGGCAAAGAGAGCAGAGGAGGAAGAGGGGAAGTGGAAGCAAGTTCACACGCAGATACACACACACACCGACACACACCGACACACACACACACACGCATCAACACCCATACGTCGACAAACACACACAGCAGCAGATAGCGGCCCTTGAGTTTGAATAGAGCGCTGTCCAAGGTCCTGGTTTCAAAAGTGCACAGCTCTCAGCGTTTTGCTTTCATCACTTTGCCTGCGTACTGTTTGGAGCAGGAGTGTGAAAGAGTGTTCAGGACACAAAAAAAAAAAAAAAAAAAAAAAGTGTGTGTGAGTGCACTGCTACAGATCATGAGGCGTTCAAGCACAACATCCCACAATACATATTTATGTTTCATTACGGGGCTGTGCATGACAACGTCAATATGTCATCTGATATTGTTCATTATCCCGGCCATACCATTATCAGATTTATGCCTTCCTATGGCATGTTTCAATACGGAGCAAAAGAGGCGAGTGTTATATCATGATTATGACCGGTCTGGGCGCTGGGATGCTGTCTGCATCTCATTGAGGCAGAATGAAGTGGATCAATATACCAGGGGGGCTGAATCAGGGGGCTCAGTGTGTGGATGCGTGTGTATGTTTGTGTGTGTGTGTGTGTGTGTAGACAGACAGCCTTGGGAGATCGGAGTGCACAACTGCTTGCGGCTTCAAACACACACACACACATACACACACCCCGGTGCAGCTGCATTTTGGCACAAACACAGGGCAAATATATCCTTAATAACTTTTACAGACCGGACTGTTTTGACCGTCAGAAAATTTGGCTGTCGAGGTAAAATAGTCGCCCAGTATATCAGCCTGTCTCTCTTTTTCTCTCCCTTGTTTTGGTACCAAACTTCATGAAGCCATATCTCTTCCAGTGACACGCAGGCAGGCAGGCAGAGAGGAGTCGGGCTCTCACTTGCTCTCATTTGAGTGTAGATTTACAAGCTGTTCGCGACACCCGCTCACTTGCTTTTCTCCAGGATGTGTTTTGTCTAGTTGAGAGGAAGATGTCATCTAAATACATCTGCTGTGACATCCAAACTGCTGTGTGGCAAGCTGACGGGCTTTCTCTGTCAGGAATCTGAAAAACTTGAGTGTGCTCATAGCTCAAGTATGTTTGTCTTATGGTTTTATTTATTTATTTATTTATTTATTTATTTATTTATTTCAGAAAAGGAGTCACTCTGATTCCAGTCGGTGTTGGTGCTTTTTGTCGCCTAAAAGACATTTATGCACACACACACACACACACACACACACACATGCACCGCTGTTACATTACTATTAAACTAATTTAATGCCCCATTCCCCTCTATTAATCCCGAATTCTGTCCACATTTTTATTCTCCCTTAAAATGAAGGGGTTGCCTCATGCCTCACTCTAAACAAAAGGGAGTTAGATTTATTCTTCATTTGGGCCAGTGTGGGGCGGGGGTTCATGCATGGGCATAACCCAGCCCCTAAAGGAAGGCCCCCACTGCCAGCTGCCAGCCATAATTAAGCGGCCCTGCCGTGTCTATCACTGATTATGTTTGACCTGGCTAATAAGGCGAGTGTGTGCCACCTACATGTGGCAGGAGAGTGCCGTCTCCAGACCCTGCTGCTGTCACAGCTCCCATTGTCCTCTTTTAGACGAGGTTATTAGTTTGATGTATTACCAATGACAAAAATGCACGTGCCGCTCAAAAGCATCGGTTGCTTTGATATTACAGTTGTTTGCGTGATAAATGACAGGGAAAGGGTCACCGGAAAAAATGAAAAACGGCGAGTAGCGCGGATAATCATTCGTAAGTACATTCCAGAAAAAGTCACCTCAAATGGCAATCCCAGAGAGGGATATCCTTTAGCAGCAGCCTTTTGCTTGCATGTACACCAACATTGCAGCAATCAGTATAAATTAATAATAAGTGAATCAAAGTGCTTAAATTAATGGAGGCTATGAAAGATTAATACCTGACATTATCCAAGCTGCTGTGCTTTAAGGGAACCACCCATGCCTGAGGTAAACCAATCACATTTCTATGAATACGGCATTAGATACATTTATTTGATGCGTTATTATCAGTGTCAGGCCGAGTCTTGAGTGAAGCAAGTCTGGATAGAAAGTCCACTGGCTGTGACTGGTCTATTTCTGTTTCTCTTCTCTCTTTGAGTCCAGAGGCGAGAGATCAGTTCAGGGTGGAGGAGAGCTGGTGTTTGGCCTGAGGGGCCCTTGGACACAGATTCTGTCATTGTTCCACAGCTGCCACTCTGCCCCTCCCTCACCCGCCTCCTCCTCCCCACACTGCGGCCATCCTCACCTGAGGGTGTCCCTGCTACCCCGCCTCCCTAATGAAGAGTGACACGCGTCCAGAGGATCTGATCTAGTCTGAAACCGGGCCTTGCCTCCTCTGTTTTGTCTCCTATTATTGACTGTCGGTGGCTCACCCCGAGCCTCAGTTATGAGAGCGTTATACCCAAGAGGCATCGCTTACAAAAGGGGAGGGGGGTGTGGTGCTCAAAGGGCAGATGCAATTGTATGAATCGTGAGGACCCTTATTGTTTTTATTCATGAGCTGTGTGATTGATATTAGGGGAAAATGAGAGACTCTAATTGTCCTGTTATATGAGGAATTTCTTACAGGCCGGCACTGTGGACCGTGTGTGCGCATGTCTGTGTGTGTGTGTGTGTGTGTGTGTGTGTGTGTGTGTGTGGGTGTGTGTGCGCACGCTACTGGGTGAGATATCAAACTGACAATTCCTAAAGGGCATGTAGTGGTCTCCCAACATATCACTTGAAATAATTCATGTTGTCTTGTTGTCCTTTCTGACAGTTTCTTGCCTTTATGGCGTCAAGCGGCCTCGAAACTGGATCCAACACCCAGGAACAACACTGTCATGGAGAAACGGATACACAACCTCCAACTTGGCTGCAGAGGGCAAGCAACTTGTGCGACCCACTTCAGATCTGTGTATATATTTACAAAGCTCGGGGTCGGGCTGTGGTATTTGCGAGCTTTAATAATCTGCAAGAGTCTTGTTTTTGGATTCTGGTGGGTTCTTTGGTGCCAGGCTCTCGTTGTTGTGGTGTGTCTGCAGTGTGCATCCCAGAGATCAGCTGTCCAGAACTATGATGTCTTTTGCTTTGGATTGTGTGGTGATGGAGTTTGAATTTATGCAGGTGGTACTCTTTTCTTTATCTGTTCAGTCACAGTGAAAATGTGAAACGCATCATTGCAGTATTTAGAATAGCAGATACAAAATATATTAACTAACTAATAGATAATGGCTAATTATAGGAAGTATCAAAATCAACATTTATTAATATGAAAATGTAGCAAATTATGATTTTAAAGCAGCTGATTGCAGTAACTAAGGTAAATCTAATGCACAACAGTTACTGCATCTATCTATCTATCTATCTATTCAGCCAGCCCAAACGTTTCATGTAAGGCCTCCAACTGAACCATAATTGAAATCCAAGAGGGAAAACACCTTGACTGGCTCAGGTAAGCGTAAATGGAAAAGAGGGGAGGGTGTTTTTGTGTATGCGTGTGTTTATATGGGCCATGCATACACACCACTGCGGATGAAAACGACGGCAGAGTGTGTGCTTTCACGTGTTCATGTTTGTGTGTGTGTGTGTGTGTGTGTGAGTGTGAGCGTGAGCGTGTGCACCCACAAGTGTAATGTGATAAGCTCCAGCAAAGCACATACCTGATGCCATTAAATGCAATTTCCCCTGTGTGTCAGCCGAGCCATTTGTCAGCTGCTAACACTGCACGCTTTATTAAAAACCTCATCCGCTTCAATTAACTGCGCCCGCAAAGCAGTTTAACTCCACTCTAATCCTGTCAAGATGTTTAAACAGGCCTCGCGTACAGTAGGTACATCATTTCAAACGCTGTCGGTGAGTTTTTTCTGTTTTTTTTTTTTTTTTCCCCCTGCCCTTTTCAGTTCTCCTGGTTCAGGAGGGAGCGGGTTTTGTGTGAGTGTGCAGATTTTTTTAGGGAGATGAGTGTGTCTGTGGTTTGGAGCATAAACTTCCTGTTTGTTCCTGTGGTGGGGCGTTTGCATCCCACACACCTAAACCTAATCTTAATCTTAATAGTCATCCCAAAACAGTAACCCTAACCCTAAAGGATAGGTTTGGTATGTTGTTGCTTGCCATCATTTATACCTGTACACAGCTAACCCCCCCACTCTCCTGCAGTTTCTTTCTGTAGCCTTCAACACAGTCCAGTAATCACTTTCAGCCTCTTGAAAACAGATTATAAATGTACTCTCTGAAGATTCATAATACACTTGCATGTGCCTACTTGATTTTTGAATTTATTCAGAGCAAGTTCTCAACGAGTGCTGTTCATCACTATGTTTGGAGCTACTTTTTGAACGACTGCAGTGTGCATGCCAAACATCTGTAACCTTCCATGAAGCTCTACGCAAGCCAGCTGGGATAGTTGTAGGAGGTGCAACTTGATGTTTTGAGGTCAAAAACAATTGCTCTGTTGAATTGTGTTGAAGGCTAGGAAGAAACTGCAGCAAAATGGCAATTTTTTTGTGATTAAAGCTATTGGCGAGGTTGTGCTATGAACACTTATAAATGCTGGATATCAACATTTTAATGCGCCATCTGTCAGAAAATACTAAACTCATCCATTAACCCTTACCCTAATTTACTCAAATGTTAATCCTGATTCTTAAATTTCACTGAAAATAGCCCTTAGAGAAGGGACGATGGCCCAAAATGACTTGTCTTCACACAAAAAGGCCTCAATCTGAAGATGTAAGCTGGTTTTCAGGTGTGAGCATAAAGAAATATAAGAGAACAAACACACAAACACAAACACACATGCAAACATACTCTTCTATTGCCTTTCACCTTCGCCCATACAGAGACACACATGCACAGATTCAAATACACCGTCTCTCTCTCTCTCACACACACACACACACACACACAAACAAACACACACACACACACACACACATAGAGCTATGCCAGCAGGGAGGTGACGGTTAGCATGGTGCTGTCACCAGGGGATCCTGGGTGGGGTTAGCAGGAAAGGGAGAGGTGTAAATTGGGTGAGCGCTGGGTGCAAAGCCTTGAGAGAAGACTTGGTACATTTCCTCTTTATGCTTTGTCACTCCCTCACACCCTGAGAGATACAGGTGGTGGGTAAGGTGAAGATGCAAAGAGAGAGAGAAACCGCACTGATGCCAATTTGGCTGCGTCCTCCGTTCTGTATTGGGTTGGTATCGGTTCTTTGCAAGCTTTCATGAACCATTGTAACACTTGTAAAATGCGGCGTACAGCACTTGATTTGATTTGAGGGAGATTGACAGAGAAAGCAAGAGGGAGGGAGAGTCCACAAGAGAGGTGAGACTTGCAACTGCGATGGAAGTGACCATGAGTAAACAGGTTTACCCCATAATTTCATATCTATCAATTTGACGCTGATGAAATATGAAAATGTAATCAGCGAAACGAAAGCTAAAGGCAAGCAGGTGTGACTTGCCTTTGATTATAATGGAGACCAATTGCAATTAGACCCAAAATGGCTTGACGGCAGTATCAGGGGGGTGGTTGCAGATTATGTATTTTTAATCAGAGTTGTTAGCATCTGTGATGGATGCCCGTTTTACTCACACCGGCCTCTGATGGCATACGTCATGTTTGCTAGCTGTGAATTGCCATGTGTATCCTGTCCATTAACTGCATGAGGAGATGCACACATCCCCCCCGCACCACGTGACGCACCGCCTGGGTACAACTGGTGCTCGCCGAGCTTATGGAGAACTAAATGAGCAAGCAATAAACTTGTCTGTGGAGGCGCAGAGGGAGCAAACCACTAAGGTCTTCAGCAGCCACTCTCTGAGGTTGATACAGCACTTCTCAGAACATACAGCACTATCTTAAAGGATAACAGTGGTGCTGGCCCTGTCCTCTTCTGCATTATCTCTGGTTTGTGTACACACAGTTATCATAACCAAACAAAATTACGCCTCATTTTCCTTCAAAAGAAGCTATTTGCTGCTAAGATTGGACACTGATGGAACCGGAATCAGAGGAAACATTGCAAGAAATGACTGTATCAAAACTAGGGGTGGGGGGAAAAATTGACTCACATACATATTGTGATTGTTTTTCCCATTGTCTAGAGTCAAAAAAGCAAACAAAACATCACAACACACCATAGTATAGAACCGTAATACTTGTAGAATTGCAATAATTAAAAACCATAAAACATATTGAATCAGCTCCCAGGTATCATGAGTATTTAATAATTTCCCAGTTTGGGATCAATAAAGTAAATCTATCTATCTATCTATTGAATCGGGAGATAAACATATCGTCCCAGCCCTAATCGAAACACATTTCACTTCACTTGTTCCTGTAATCAGTTTCTATGTCTGGGTTTTTGTGGTAATTCCTCCTGGTTGTGTCTGCATGTGATGTGATGTGGCTGTGTGGAAGACGATGGACAAAGTGCGGGACAACAAATGGAAAGACTTGAGTCGTTTGAACAGATAACACCTTGTTTTGTCCTTAAACCACCTTCTTTTGGTAGAAACTGTTTTTCCCTAACAGAGACATCTGAGCAAATATTTGATTTAAAAAGCTGGGGCTGAAAATGAGGATCTCTTTTTACAGGCTAACCATTCAGCAGGATACAAGTTATTGCTCCAACATTTCACCGTAATGATACCGTTAATTTCAGCATTTTTCTGTGACATCATCAAAATGCACAGGTGACCCTCTGGCAGTTCACACTGGATAAAAGCATGAATTTGTGCGCTTCTTGTTGATCACTGAAACACATGACAAAACTTATCTGTGGAGGCGTGAAAAGTGCAAAACTGCTTCTCGCTGAAAAGCTCGCTCCACTTGGGAACTGACAGAGGGAATCATTAATGAATCAAACCAGTAAGAGGGGATCATTAAGGCGTCAACATTGATAAAATCTTATCAATACCTCAGATAATCACTATTGTGAACATGAAGCCTTCGATTGTTTTTCTCAGAGTCTCTCTTTCATTGTTGTGGTTTCCATATTAGTGCTGCATTAGGTTACACTCTGCTTACTGTTGATCACCTGACACCCACAGGAAGAAATGGCAGTTTTACACTCATGTCTTATTTAGGTAGTATTTGTTCAGCCCTGACAGCAGTTTCAAGCCAGATTTGACACCATAAAGTAGGGCAATCGATATTGTGATATCATATTAGATACTGTCTGGGATTTTGGATATCGTAATGTAGTGATACATCATAACTGTCTTTTCTTGGTTTTAAAGGCTGCATTGCAGGGATGCAACTCTCTGAATTTAATAGACTTTTCTAGCTGTTTTGATATTCGTCTTGACGTATATTACTCATCACATTACTGCTGATCGTTTCTCAAAAA
Organism: Myripristis murdjan; assembly: GCF_902150065.1. NCBI lineage: Eukaryota > Metazoa > Chordata > Actinopteri > Holocentriformes > Holocentridae > Myripristis > Myripristis murdjan. Next base: position 11,245,042 of record NC_043981.1, read on the forward strand.
TCATACCATCGCTTGATTTTGTTTGTATTTTGTTTGTATTTTAAAAAATCACGAAAATAAGGAAAACAACAAGCATCACAAAATGATAAGGTGCAATGCAAACTAGATGTAGACCAACGACAATGGGCTGCAACTCTAAATGACACCGATGGTCTCCTTTAATTGTGTTTTACATGCAGCGATGCAAGAACTATCTTAAGAAAATGTTCTTGTTAAAGCAAACTTAATCGTTTACACAGCGTAAATATGTCACATTTACAGAGACCGAGGGCTGTGTTTGTCATCGGTGTGTGAGTGTGAGTGTATGTGTGTGTGTGTGTGAGTGTGTGTGTGTGTGGCCCCCAACTCGACCATGTGCTAACCCCACACAGCTGCAGAGTCCCCTTGAGGGTTTGTCGCACAGGCAACAGAGGAAAGGAAAGAGAAGGGTGGGGGTGTGTGTATGTGTGTGTGAGGAGGGGTGGGGGGTGGGGGGGGTGCATGGACTGAACACAGCGCCTCTCATTTCCATGCTGCACTGTTCTGGCAAAGACATTGTACACCGCTGCGGATGTGCGTCTCTGGTGCTATCGCTCAATCTTTTTAGGCCTGTCAGTTAGGGTTTTCATCAGACAATTCTCTCGGCGCATAGGTTGGAAAACTGATTGTGTAGTTCAGCGTGGCAAATGTGTTTTTTTGTGTGTGTTCGTGCATGTACACAGGAGAGGGAGGGAGGGAGGGAGGGTGGAAGAGAGACTTTAGAACAAACAGAAAAATCAGATCATTATTTTTGAATCTACATTGCACATGTGAGTGGACAAGGGAAACTTTTCGTTCTGTTTTTTTATACTTCAGATGAATTCGATAACAACTCTATAGGCCCGCAATATGATACAATATGATTCATCATGATACAATCATAGGCATCCAATACAATACAATGCAATGTAATATGATACAATACGATACACTGCAGTAGGCCTATATGATGTGATACAACATGATACAATACAATTCACCTACAAATACAATACAATACGATTCGATACAATATGATATGATACGATATGATGCGAAATGATACAATGTGATACAATATGATATCATACAATACGATGACATATGATGTGATACAATGCTATACAATAGGCCTATGATATGATATGATATGATATGATACAATGCAATACAATATGATACAATACAATACATCTACAAATACAATACAATACAATGCAACAGGCCTGTTATACGATATTATACATTGTGATGTGATACACTAACCCTATGATACAATGCAATAGACCTATAATACGGTACGGTACGATACAATACGATATGATATGATAAGATACGGTGCGATATGGTGGACCTACGATACAATATGATAGAATGCGATTGGCATATTATACACTACAACTCTAAAGTTTGTCTTGGACAGAGTGGTGCTGTGGTACAAAAAAAAGAAACGAAGAGTTAAAAACACAGTGATTGAACATAACAAGTATATTTGGGCTCAAGCTGCAATCGAGCGAGTAAAATTTCCTCCCCTATCGTTTTTGGTTTGGTATTTGTCCACCTGTGTGTAGCTTTTGGAAAAATCCCAGCACAAATCTGCTGTCCAGCCACTTACTTTCTAGCAGACTTGAAGCGTCGCGGTGCCGACTGCCTGAAGCCAGGAATGGAGAGACCTGGGAGTCTCAGCTTCCCCAGATATCCCTGTCAATCAAACGCCGTTTCCTCTGAGTGCGTTTTCTATCTGTCAAGGGTCATAGAGAGTGAGGATGAGACCCCCCCCCACACCTTCCTCCTCCTCCTCCTCCTCCTCCATCTCCTTTACCCCCATCCCCTCCTCCTCCTCCATCCTCCATCCTCCCCCCTCCCCCTCCTGCTCCTCAGAGGTGTATCTCTACCTTGTGCGTCTCGTCTGGGCATGACCTGTTGCTAGGTAACCCTGGGTCACAGCTGCACACTATCGCAGACCCTTTTTTTTATTTATCAGTGAGTTATGTGGAAGACGGGGGCTGTAATTTATTAGTTTGATATTGGGTGGGCAGAGCAAGTTTGGGATTGTAAAAAAAAAAAAAAAAGAAGAAGAAGAAGAAGAAGACGATGGCCTATAGCTCATCAAAATGCTTATTCCAATTCCCGGGGCCTTGGTCCATTGAAGAGACTCACAACAGAGAGCATCATAAGATTATAAATTCATCTCCTTTTTACTAAGAAAATCAAGCACCACCAACAACAAAGCCAATGGTAATGCACTTTCCATGCTGGTAATTGAACAGATGTGGTCAGAGCGCAGAGGACCAGGAAAAAGGAATTCATCTGAGTACAGTATGTGACTGATTTGAGTCCAAGGATGAAGAGGGCTGCAGAGAAGAAAAAAAAATAATAACAGTAATAACATTTTGCCTGCTTTTAACTGTGAAGATTTAACCCCTGCCTTAACATTTTGATGCAACGCCATGCAGCAGTTGTGTTAGTGTGGCCTAATTTCAGTTATCACTTGTCCTGTATGAAGTATTTTCACAATAAATAAACCAGTAAATAAATGAAAATAAAAAATAAATTGATACCATGATGAAAATGTCATACTCGTGGTCTATATTGGTGGTTTTGAACTGATCGTCAACTGGATTTCATAGTTTTTCATACTTTCCATTTATGACTACATTGCATATAGTCTCAGCTTGAAAGCAGTGCAAAATAAAGGAGGGTTCAAAATTAAAATTAATGTTGAGGAATTTAAAAAAAGAAAAAATTGACAGCATTTTTTTTAGGTGAACTTATGGAATCCAGCCTGAGATGCAGAGGAGCTCAAACTGTCATAATCTCATTTTTTTCATCCATTAATATGTCAAAATAAGGATTTACTGACTTTTTTTTAAAGGTGATAAATCTCTGAACTACAAAAAAAATGCATAACAATACATGCAAGTGAATATAAAAATCTGAAATATTGTTTTTTATTTTACATTGATGCCTTCTCAAAATATCTCGATTGGCAGCTTTTACAAACCTTCCCCACCTTTTTTAACCTGATGCATCATTGCTAACATCAAAACTCAGCTTGGCAAAATCTAAGAGGAAAAAAGAGGCTGTTACCTTGTGAAAGTTTTACATTTTTTCAACACTTCAGTTTGATATTAATTTGTGATGCATCTGTTGTGCAGGAGCGTCAGCCGCACGTCTACCTCTCTGCCCTGATGAAAGCACACGATTGCATCCCCGGCCTCACCCAGGACGCTTTGTTAAATTCCTCTCCCTAATGTGCTTGTGATGAATATTTTTCAGATGGTTCCTCTAGGCCATATCTGATCAAAACAAATGCACCTGCACTTTTTTTTTCTACAACTGCAACTCCCCCAGGACGGGTAAAAATTGACTCCCTGGCTTCCTCCACCAGGCAATTACGTGCCATCTGTTCCCATCTTGGTTGTTCCAGCTCGTTTTGTTTCTGCGATTGTTCGTCTAATATCATAGGCCTGAAAGTGTTAGAGAGGAGGGAGGGGGACACAAAATGAGGAGTGGCATGAAGAGGAATTAATCGAATCTAACAGCAGAACCAGATCTTCCCCTCTGAAAGGAGATAGTCCCACTAGAATGAGGACCATTACCATATTCATCACCTCATATTGCCTGCTGTATGCAAAGTGGAAGAGAAGAGTGCAATATGACTTTCTTGACCGCCTTTCTAATTCCATCTGTGAAAGCTTGCTGACGTGTTTTTAATTGTTTGTTTGCAACAAGTCCATTCAGTACCCGGCTTTAATGCGACGCTATCATTTGTTTAGGAGTGGTAATAATAACCTATTAGGAGCCCTGTCATATATTGCACTGATACATATATCTGGTTGTTATGCTGCCACGCTGAATCACATTATTGTTTTGTTACAGTAACTATTGGGCCCATTACTCTCTGCCACGCATACCGAGTGGAAGCAGCATGTAGATTTAATTGCAGTGATGTTGGAGGCAAGGTGAGCAGCTGGATTGGAGAGTTTTAACTGTGATATCAATAACATGGCAAACCTGACGCCACCTTGGGAGGATATAATGTTCCATCTCTCCTGACAGGGCAGAAGATAGAAATAATCAGTCACAGCACCAGCCAGGCAGCCTGTAGGACCCTGTGTGACATCCTGCAACAGTGATGTCTCAGGACCCATCTGCGTCCAGGGGGCAGAGCTTGGTGTCTGTGCATGTGTGTGTGCGTGTGTCTGTGTGAGGATAATTGGTGAGAAGATGTTGGATCCTATCAAGAGAGCAAATCTGTTACACTGCTTAAAGGCTTATAGATACTCAGAGCAGCTTGATTGATGGATGTCAGGGCTCTGTATGCAGAGATCAGCTGGTAAACATCAGAGAAACATATTCTTGTGGAATTTAATACACAGAGTTTAGCTCCAAAATATTATCTCGCTGAAATGAAAAATAAATTCCTGCAGCGTGATGGTTAGTAATCATAACTCATGAGGAAAACACATTTAAAGACTGCTTACATTTCAATCAAAATTATAATTTTCAGAACGTAAAAGGTGTTGCTTAGTACTTTCAAGCAGTCCAGTCTGGGCAAATTAACATTTTAGCTTTTGGTTCACTTTACACATTAGATAAAGGACACTGAGTTTAACAATCATGCACCTTATCTTATCTTAATTTCTTCTTAAAGGACACTGAGTTTAACAATCATGCACCTTATCTTATCTTAATTTCTTCTTAAAGGACACTGAGTTTAACAATCATGCACCCTAACTTATCTTAATTTCTTTTGTGGCGAGATGTGTTCTCAGAAGACCAGGATGAGCCTGACAACAGCAAATAACTTTTATTTGAGAGCATGGCAAAACGTAATACTTTTTTATTTGAATGGCCATGAAGAAAAAATATGATTTGGTGTTTTGCATTTTGGGGCCACGTGAAATTTCCGTATAACAGACAGTGCAATTAGGTAATCTGTTTGTTCTCCACAACCTGCTTTCTTTGTCGTTCTTGTTTTTGGGGATAAATTTTTGATTTTGTAATTGTCCTCTGCAACACTGGTTTCCATGTTAATGTGTGTATGTGACAGGACAAAAGTAGTGATGCCAAACTCTTTCAGCCTCCACCACCAGTGGATTCACGTGGCCTCTGGAGAGGGCACAAAAGAGAGTGATGTCTTGTGGACATGGTAAGTGGTCTCTGTCATGGAAAACATGTAATTTGTCTAAAGCCTGTGCTGTGTACCACAAGCTTAGTCTCCCTGAAATTACGTGTTGCCTGCTGCGAACGACTGTCTGTAGTGGATCTGTCTCAGTGCTGCCAAACATGCTACGCTTAACGTGAAATAGGCTCTAACGCTAAGTTTTTATCTTTGACTGAACAATAACGTTGCATTATGTATGTGAAACTTGCTGCTTTATCATCCACAAATCCATACCAGACCAGCTGAGTTTGAACAGTTGCCTTCCCAGCATGCAGCTGCACAGCCAGACCGATGCAGTATGGCATCAGAGGTGAGGTTTTACACTCCTTGTTGACAGTAGCCATGCAAAGTCCCGGATGATCATTAGTTATCTCAGACACTAAAGGTGGATGTACACAACATGTTCTGTAATTCTTTAGCTACTTGCTTTAAGCTCCCATCGCACACAGACTTTTAAATCAAGACACCTCAAGAAACCCTCCGAGAAAAACTAGGATGTTCGATTTCCTCCTTCTCTAACAGAGAAAATGTGCGATTCCTTAATTGGGAGCTGAATCTCGTCAAAGTCTTGCAGGAACGTCCTGTGCAGGCTTGAAACAGACTGCAGACAGAGCCAGATGCTCTGCCAAACTCCAGCTGAGAGAACAGTACCTACAGGGAGGTCACATTACAGACAAGTCTGCAAAATGTTATGCAATGGCAAACTGACTGATTTGGTGATAAAGCCTAAAAAAAAACACCAGTTACCTTGGAGCACTGATTTCCCTAGATTAAATTATATTTGAGTGTATATATCGTTGGGTCTGATATCAGTTGTCTCCATATATTCCAAATTTATGCCCTTCGGTCCCTGAATTATAGCTATATTATAACTAACTAGTGTGGAGTAATGTGCAAACCTTTTGAAATTAGTATTTGATTCCAGTAAGAATCAGGCCAAAGCAGTAGAGAATAATGAGTAAAATTACAAGAGAAAGTGAGCCTATAATTTATGACAGGCTCAAATTTGAAATCATTTAGTTTTTTCTTTGTTTGTTTGTTTGTTTTAACTTCATTTTTCATGCTCTTTCTGCTTCTCTGCTTCAGTGCTCTGCTGTCATGGATGGATGATAACCATGTTACTGGCATACATCTAGACTCCGTTTGTTGTTGTTGTTGTTTTCCTTTTGGGGGGTAAATCTCGAGACAAATTGCATTATTATGTCTAGGTAGACTGGTGTAAGAGATTATTTATTTACTGTAAAGTCGTCTTAAAACTAATTGGTGATGAAGGCTGCCAAGCTTATCTCTCAGAAGGCTCAAATCATTAAACTTTGTTGTCCTCCTTCCCATAAAAGCTTTGTATTTGATGACACCTAGTGGTCGATCAGTGAATAGCGGTGAAAAAAATCCAGGTGGTACACCTTCTCTGAATGAAATGGAGCTCAAATAACAAAAGTCTGTATCACAAGGGTAACCAGTTCATGCTTGTTTATTTTTTCACACATTAAGTGACATATACCAACAGATAAATAATTAATCAAACAAACTTAAAGGTTTGTATAATTTACAATGTGACATTGGAGCTGATTGGAAAGTATTGTAAACAAAGTGAAACTAGTTTATTTTTTATTGTGACATACATTTGACACATTTCAAGCTGTTTAATGAAAACAGAAGAAATCAAGGTACAACACAATTCATATGATAATTTTTGGAGTCAATTTCCAATATACTACATGTATAGGTCTATTTTGATGAATAATCCTAACTTTCATTCCGTTCATCAGAATCTACAAAACAAAGTGGATGACGTCTGTGAACCAAATCATTTTAACTGGTGATTCTTTTTCACCTGGAAGACATCTCATTTTGAATTGACACTCCTGATTCCTTGGCAAGAAAATAATTTTCAAAATAGAACCGGGTGACAGGTTTACCTCCTATCTCAGAGAAAAAAGTAATTGACAAATTCATCAGCAACTGGTGGTCAGACAACTGCAATGAAATGTAGCCTACAAACAATCAACAAATAATTATGTTTATATCATACATCTGTGGTACTTAAATTGATGTGATGTTTGGGGATTCTACTTGCATACCTGCATTTACCCCTGAATACACCGCTCTTACTAGTGTCACATTAATACTCAACAACAACTTGACTGCAATGAAAGGAAGAGGGAGGGAAGAGAGACGAGATGGGGGAGTGACAGAGAGAGCTGGAGGGTGTAAGAGCTGGAGGATGTGGGACAGAGCACAGAGAGCAGCGGAGGTGGAAGCATACACCTTGAATCCAGGTAAGATCCGTTTTTTTTTTTTTTTTTAAATGACAAAAAAACCAATATTTTTCATATGCACGGATGTATTCTCAAGCTATATTCTAAAGTACTGCCCGTCAAATTATGAATGAAAGCATCTGTCAAGCATTTGTTCTTCTTCAGAAACTTCAAATATGCAAAAATTGTTAATGGGGTCATTTGGTTTTGACAGCCTTTTCTTTATTAGCCACTGAAATGCCTTTCATTGAGCATTTCAAAGAGATCTTTACCTGTGAATGCTATGCTTTGCTGGGTAACTTGTGTTGAATAGGTCCATTGTTTTGGTTAGATACACTGGAATGCCCCTGAACATCCTGCATAATCCTCTCAATTATGAATGGTATCATTTATTCTATAGTCTCAGCACCTCAGCTTGGGCCATCCGGTAACTTAGCAACTAGTGCCTCTCATTCAACATTAAAGTGGGGTAACGTGAGAGGACACAGTGGCCTCACTCCAGGAGAGTGACTGGGATTTGTTACTGACACATAACCTACTTTTTCCCACATTCCAACAAACAGATTGATGACTGTTAGCCCATATGTTAGTTCGTCTGTGAAAAAAAGTAGCTTCAAAATCATTATTTAATTTACTTTTTTTTTTTTTTTTTTACATTGTAGCATTGGTGTTTTTTATGATCTCTTGCCCTCAATTTCTTTACGTTCTTTGTTTAACCAAAGACTCGACTGCCCTACATAAAAGACACCTAATGTCATCGATAGATAACCTCGTTCATCTTTTTTTAAAATGTGCGAAACTGTTTCTTATCTATTCACACTCTGAGGTCATATGTTTCCAGGGGGACCTTATTGTGAACACGCAGGAGGTAAACTGACACCTCACCCTTTCATCCTTGCAAAAGCCTCGTTGTTTTGCTCCAGGGGGTAAAAGGCTCTCTCTACCTAGGTCTACATTGTTAACCTATACATCCTGGCACTCACATTTACCCCACCAGGGACGAAAATGATTCATTTTATACATGGTCATGCAGACTTGGTAAAAAAAAAAAAAAAAACCAACAGCAAAGCACAGCCTCAAACAGGCAATACTGACTCTTCTCCTGGCACATCTCCTGTCCCTCATAAATACCTTGTGTTGGTGGTGAAAGGCAGAGCTCAATTTCAATGCCTTGAGCAGATAAGTAGTGATGTATCCACCAAACGTGACAATAGGGGTCTGTGTTGTAGTGGGAAGCAACCACCTGAGACTGTTGAGTTCCCATGATGAGTGACACTAAGAGAAGTCCCAATGTAACAGGAAACAAAGACTCAAAAGCCCCTTTGCCTCTGTTTCAATTGGACTGCATTGGTAATACATCAATGATTATTGATCATACAGTGATTGTACATTCAGTGTGGAAGTAATATTACACGAGAATGTTTACAAGAGACGAGGAGGGTACATAAATATTAAAGAAGTACCAAGAGACACATGTAAATTTAAAAAAAAAAAAAAAACAACTGACTGAGGAATGCAAGCATTTTGATAGAAAAAAACATGTTTTGATTAAAGATCTAATTCAGGACATTTCTTGTTGCTGCCAAGAGTAACAAAGTCTGTCCACAATGCTGACCTTAAGGGAGAAGAGTAGTGGTTATCTGAGAGCACTTTAACTTGTTTGAGAAACAGTATACACTGTGATATTGTGGGATACTGTTACACCAAGGGGAATTTGTGTCCCAATTTGGGAAAAAAACAACAACAACAGGAATGTACACATGTGCAGGAAATCTAAGCCCTCCCTGACTTTATACGATACACCTGAGGCAACAGGTAGGTCAAACAGCTTCCCTGGAGAACTGAGGAGTTTATTTACAAAACATTACAGGCTATCGAGTTTGGCTGAAGTTCATTTTTTAACCAAGTGTTATTATATGAACCCAGAGCTTGTATCACCTGCTGTCCTTAAATAGAAACTAACATTTGTGTGGATTTGGTGTAGCCTCTTGTGGGTGTAGATGATGTCTTTTTTTTTTTTTTTTTTTTTTTTTTTTTTTTTTGGATGTCTTTAGTTTTGATGCCACTGTTTTTTTCTCTGACTATTTTTAGTTCATTTTTTAAGACAGCTTTTATTTCTGATTCTCTTCACAGAAGCACATTCAGAGAGGGGTGAAAAGTGAAACCCCATTCAGCCCACAAGACTGCTGACATCTACTATCCACAATGTTAATGCGGTCTCATTCAGAGAGAAGAGCCCTCCCTGGGTTCTCAGCCTTGTTGACTCCAATACGGAGGGATGTGACCTCCCCACCTCCCTCATCCTTCTCTTCAAGAGAGTCCATCTTTACACCCATTTCCCTTAACTCACCACCTAACTGGATGACTCAGGCCCTCTCCAGCTTGGAGCAAGGAGAACGTGAACTGCAGACCCTCAAGGAACGACAGCAGACTGAAGTGGAGGAGGTGAACCGTGAGCTGGACAACGCAGTGATTGAAGCTCAGAGAGAAGAGCGTCGCCTTCTTGAGAAGGTTGAGCAGGACCACAGAAAGGCCCAGCAGCAGCTTGAACAGGTGAAGAGAGAGAATGCTGCTGCAGTCCGTGTTGTGGAGTCGCTGGTTGACCGTCAACTTCGAAAAATGGGCCAGTTGAAAGATCAGATTCAAAGATGGGGCAGTAGTGCTGGTGGATCCAACAAAAATCAGCTCCAAAGGGGAGTGGCAGAGGTCACCCAACCTTGGGAAATATCTCTGTCATTAAAAAGGGTCAGCTTTGTTCCAAGCTCCCAAGCGAAGACCTTGAGTTTAGGGGAAGTTAATATTCGTGAGCAAGGCATGACCTACCCCATTGGTGTATGTGGTGTCCAAGGACAGAAGTGTGCATTACACTCAGGGGAGATGACATTTCCAAACATTACCCCTATTGAAATTAGGAAGGAACAACCATCAAACGGAGCTGGACAAAGGCACAGTCCAGAGGAGACAAACAAAACAAACAGTGGGATGACCCGTGTTGTCAGGAAACTACGCCTGTCAAGCTCCGGGGAGAATGATGATGAGATCAAATCACCCACCTTAAAGTCCCCAAGTCCAAGGCGTCGTGGCTTATCTGAGTCATCACAAGATGAAGAACTGGAGTCTCTGTGTTCAGACACACAGGGACAAGACCTGTTCCTGGCTATCCCACCAGTCTCTAGTCAAGGAGAGTCTGAAGGTGATGAACATGATAGCAGTAAAACTGGAACCAAGAGGCGCTCCATCCTCAAGAGTCAGAGAAAGCAAAGAGCTCTCGTTATAGTCTCCAGTGAAGAACCATCCTGCCCCCCTGAAGAAATCTCTGACAAAAGCCTTGAATCTCCAAAAGCTAAACCCAGGGAGTCGTTCACCAGCCAAAGTCTTCTGGACCTGTCGGCAACTCATCGTCCTAAATCTCAAAAAAACCTATCCAGGAATAAGAACTCAAATGAGTCATCCATGGACAGTGGGAGCCCCCCATCTCCAGTGGACAGTGAGGATTCTTATTACACCTACACTGTGAGCACCCCACGTAATGGCTCCCTGAAGGAAGAGCACCGCCGCTCTGTATCCACTGCTGACCTCTCTGGAAAGCTGCGTCCTTTGATTAATGGTAACAAAGGTGAGTGTGAGATAATCAGGAGAGCCAGTAGGATGCGACTAGCCTCTGACCCTTCAACCTTTGAACAAGTCCAAGGAAGGGGCACAGAACCCGTTGGTATCACTTCAAGTTCTGATGAACGAGAATCGAGACCCCAGAGTCCGGTTAAACGGAATTTAACTTCTAACCGTGTGAGTAGATCTCTGTCCATGTCTGCCATTGAAGGAGACAAATTACACCAAGCCAAGGAACAACAACAACACACTAAGGACAAGAAAGAGAAGGCTGTGCCAGCTCTGAGGGATTTGGAGGAAGAAAGTGGCTCAACTGCACTGGATTCAGCTTATCTGGTCAAGCAGTTTGGAAAACAGGGATCAGGCCGCACTGACTTCAACCTGCCAAGTGGTGTCCATGCAACCGTGAAAGGCCAGCTATTTGTGGTGGACTGTGGGAATGCACGTGTTCAGGTGACTGACCTGCAGAAAAATGTTGTACAGCAGGTGTCCCCCTCAGGATCAGAAAGGTCTGCCCGCATCTGCAACTACTTTGATGTGGCTGTAAACTCCAAGGGCCTCATTGCACTGACCTGTGCTGCTGAAAGAGCTCTGCTGGTGTTCAGCCGTCATGGACGCCTCCTCCAAACTTTTGGAGGCACAATGATTGGTTCCACCAATGAAGAGCTGGATGCTCCCAGAGGGGTGACCGTTAATTTCCAGGATGATTTCTTGGTAGCTGACATCAAGCGAGGAACCCTGACTGCCCTGAAGCTGGACCCCAAGACAGGGGCTAGGTTGGAGCGTACAGTGGTCACTGGGTTCCACAGGCCCTACTTGGTGGCAGCCTGTCTCACCACTGGTCTGATGGCAGTATCAGAGCGAGGCAATGAGACTGGACGTGTCCCATGCATTAGGGTCCTGGAGCCTGGATGGAACACTATCCGAATCCTGGGGGTGTGCTCCGGCCTGGGTCCTGTCCTATCCTGCCCCTGGGGCCTCTGTATTGACAGTGATGGGGATGTCCTCGTGGCAGACTGGGGTAAGCAATACCACCGTGTGTTGCTCTACCCTGCCAAGGGTGTTGGCTGGCCCTTGGTGATCGATAACCTGAGTAGTCCGAGGGGTCTGGCGCTACTCCCTGATGGCCATATGGTTGTGTCAGACAGCATGAATCACTGCATCAAGATCTACCGCTACAAGTGAATTGAAAGGATGGTGGAGACAGAGCACATTCGCACAAATTAAGATAGAAACACCCATAGATAGACTTGCAGATGAATTATTGTGCAGATTTAGAAGGCTGAATTTGTTGTAATGGCAAACACTATGCTTGGTAATACAAGTTTTGTGGTCTTTTGAGTATCATTTACCTTCTACAGGTTCTACCTCTTACATTTACTCTGCTGTTTAACTTTGATCAGATTTCATAATGGTGATGGACTTTAATGATTCAATGCTGAAATTATCAGTAGATGCAAATGTTGATATACAACATGTAGAGGATTACTTTTTATTATCATCACATCATGATAATTACAGTACTGCATGCTTTTAAATTTGAGCTTGTTTTGCTGTTGTGTTTTTTGATTTGCAAATTCTTGTTCACAAAATTTAATAACCATGGCTAAAAATATATTAGCTTTCTCAAATTGATCTAGTACATGACTCATAATACTGTGTGCCCATGCCATGTTTTGAAATCTTGTGATGCCCACATTACAAAACATTGAAATCACTGATAACCAATGCAAATTTGAAGAATGAGTTGTTTCAATGTGGCTTACAGCAGATTTCTTTGTGTAATCAACCAATCAAGTGAGCAGTTTAGTTCTCTTTAGCTTGAACTTGAACCTGATGATTTTTCATTGTCAATCCTATTCGGTAGAAAGAATAAAACTCTGGCTGGAGTTAAAATTTTGTGTGATTTATCTTAATTGTGGTTGTTCTTTATTTTGAAGAAAACCCTTTTATGAATCTGACATCTGCATAATTCTCTCTGCTCTCTTTACTGTTTCTCTATTGATCATATTTGCCCAAACTCTCTGGCTTTACTATTCTCTATAGTGGCACTGGCCTATCCCTGCATAATGTGCATGTAATTATTAAAACTAGTGAGAGACAGGTAAAATGTTAGCCATGTTTTTTCCTACCTCTGATGGTTTATTTGTGACAAGCAAACAACATTTCACAACCACAAACTCGGAAGACAGTTCGTCAAAGTAAACAGCATGGTCAAAACACACACACACACACACACACACACACACACACACACACACACACGCACGCACACACACACACTACATAGACTTTCACTCATTTCCCAGAAACTTAACCGCCTAACCCCAACCCTATCCTTAACCTCCTTGACCCCAAAAAGCAGCTTTTCCCAAATGGGGACAGGACTTTTGTCCCATATTGCACAAGCCATTCCTGATTAACTGTTCTTAAGTCTGGTGTGTGTCCATGAAAGTAGTCAAAAACAGAACACACACACACACACACACACACACACACACACACACACACACACACGGTTTCCTTATATGTCTACACAAACATGAAATTTCAGTATAAAAGTGCAGGTTGAGGTTCCTCAGCTATGATCTCCAGTGAGACCGTGAACCATGAGGCTGCTCTCCAAAACCCTCTTTCTGTGCTTGGCACTGTCCCTCACCAAAGCTGCACCTACGTGAGTATTAATGAACTCTTATTTCATGGCTTTCTGTGGACTTACACTCAGAATAGGTCATTATGTCTGTAAAGTTCACTGTTAATATTATTACTACGTACCTGACGTGCCTTGCAAGGTCCAGTACTACTGAATAAGTGCCTCCCCGAGAGCCCTCACTGGTTACATTTTGTGTGTTTCACAGCTTGAAAGTCCTTCAAAGGGTGGATTTGGTCAATGACAATGAAACTTTTTAAAAACATTCAAAAAGGACATCCTGGTGGGTTAGGGTTAGTACCATGTACTACTGAGGCTCACTTAGCTGTTTGAATCTTGCCATTATCTGTTGCTGTGTGTCATCCCCTCGCTCTGCCTTCTCTTTCCTGACTCTTGTATGAAAAAAAAACAAAAAAACAAAAACGTTTAAAAAGGTATAGCTGTATAGGCTTGTTGCATTTCTTTTGTTTGTTAAACCTGGAACATTCTGGATCCTTACTTGGTTTATTTTCCAGCCGTATAAGTCTTGTGGTCAAATACAACAGTTCAAAAACTATTTTATGTTCTGGACCCCCAAGTTGATGTTCATGACGCCTCAAATGCACACTTTAGGTGATTTTGAGCGATTGACACTGATATGAAAAGGTTTGTGTTGAGAGTTAAATTTAGATGCCATATTTGAATGTTGTCAAATACATTCAAAATAAGAAGATTAAAACACACAATCTTTATGCATGCATTTTCATAATTGATGTACTCCCAACAAAAATTTCTGTACTGTGGCATAAATCCACTTTTTTTATCTTATCTTGGCGAGTTTTGCTACCTTTTCAAACAAAATTGAATTTGTTTTTACATGACGAAGACATGACACTGAACTGATCATTGTTTAACTATTTCATAACACCGTTTGGTAATTTACAAAGTCCAAAATTCGGATCAATTCCCCAAATAGAAAGAGTGGTTAGTGATTGTGCTATCTTGGTGGTTTATTAATGATTCACCCACTTCATCTTGACCGAGGGACTCTCGGATGTGAATTGTAGGGTTTGATGCTGACATTTCTGGGTGCTTTTGCAGTAAAATGAAGTGTCTTTAACTTCCACAGGCACCAAGGGGAGAACCAAGACCAATCAACACACACCGGTGGGTCTCTGATACACGATACTGTTAGACAAATCACCTGCTCCTTCAGTTGCATGCCTTCAATTGATATAGAATTACCTGCCACACAGCGCCAGTCAGTGAAACTCACAGCGGCAGGCCTTTCTTCTCACCAGCCTCTAGTATCTGCTGAACATAATCATCTACATTTTCCATGTTGTTTGCACAATCTCAGTTGTATTAATGCTCTATATTTCCACACAGTTAATGCTGAAGATGGCCAACATCATGACCATCCAGACCGGTGTGATGGCATTGAGTTTGATGCCATTGTTCCCGATGAGAACGGAGTGACCTATTTCTTCAAAGGTGTGTAAAGACCTGTTTTTTTTGTTTGTTTTTTTGTTTGTTTTTTTAATCTATTTTTATTAGACTGGGCACTAAATTCGTTTTCTGTAGTGGGACAGTAGGAAGGTTCTCGCTACCACACCATCCATAATCATACTGTATATTTTATTCAATTTGTTGCATTCATTCATTGCATAGAAATGAACAATATGTAACTAAAAGGAGAAAATAGAGTAGAATAGTTGAAATATATACATACAATTTTGAGTTTTGCTTGAAAAATAGCAACATTTAAGAGGGTCCCAGAGCAATACGCTATAGATACCATGTTCCCACTTTACCCAATGTCCTTATCATTTATGTTTCATCCTATCTTATGCTGTATTTTCAAAATTTAAAGACGTTTTTGGTGTTGTGTAATGAAACTCAACTCTGTGCCCTGATGTTCATCCATAAGACAACCATCTATGGAGGGGCTTCACTGGTTCAGCTCACTTCTTCAATCACACCTTCAAGGAGCTGGATGATCATCACATTGGTCACATTGATGCTGCCTTCCGCATGCACAACCCCGACAGTGAAGATCACGATCACATCTACTTCTTCCTGGTATGGTCTGCATACAACTTGATTTGTCCTGTGCTACATTTGAATTAAGATGGGGGGGGGACACATAGCGAGGGAGGTGGAGAAGTGAAGCTGCTATTCAAAGTGCATGGATGCGGGGCCAACTGGGATCACATTTTGGGGCCAACTATGTTTACCTTAAATCAGTGTTTCGTGGTTGTGTCATGAGTTGTTGAAGGATGCTATCCAGAAATAGCTTCAAAAGAACAATTCAAGATGACACGTTCATTTTTTAAATCTAAATGTGATTCTACTGTTAATATCCAGGATGACAAGGTGTTCAGCTACTATAACCACACTCTAGAAGAGGGTTACCCCAAAGAAATCAACAAGGTCTTCAAAGAAATCCCCAGTCACCTCGATGCCGCTGTAGAGTGTCCCAAAGGAGAGTGTGTCACCGACTCTGTCCTGTTCTTCAAAGGTACGCAGATAATCTAAGTTACAAAGACTAGTGCTAAGCCCTGAAATCTTGCTCTCCAAAAAAGGAGGGAAAATCGATTGATTCACTTGATTCCAATCACTTTTCATCCTTTCTGAGAGTTTTCCTGCAACAGTATCTTGAACTGAGGCGCACATCCCACTTCAGTAAGGATAATACTGCTCCCTAGTGGAGGAAATAAGCTCCAGTGTGCTGAATTTTGGCATGATGTTCAACATGTGCTAATAATGCAGCTTTAAAATGCTATTTTAACCATTTTATTTTATACTATCTTCTAGCAGTTTACTCTATAAGGGCAAAGTGCATAGACCTTAACACATATGGATATTGTAATGTGCCTGATAGCTTAGAAAATCACGAAAAAAAAACTTGCTTTGATCATCTAAATTATCCTGATTTACCACTCTTCTTGCATGTCAAGGAGATTAATATAAATATTTGCTATTATAAGTCAAATTTGATACCAGTATTTGACCGGCTGTTATTGAATAATAATTCAAGCAGTTGTCAAGACATGCTGTAAGCTATTCATTCTTAAAGGTTCTACATATACCATTAATAGACATGTATATATTATGACCAGTCATTACTATACCTTGGTGTAATTATCCTATATAGATGAGACCATAATTGAGACTACTCATAACTTTTATCTGACACCAGTGGTATTGTTTGTTCTGCTTTTATCCAAAATTAGATTTTCCAAGAACACCCTCTTCCTGGTAAAACAATGCACAAAGTTTCGCATGAAACCCCCAGGCCCATGATATGTTTTTAGGGGACATGTGTGTTACTGTGTTGCAGCTTTTTTCTAATAATTAGCAAGGATCTATGAGCCTTCCAAGTCTGTCAGCATTTGACATTTTAAACATAAGGCACTCTTATTCTCCTTTTTACAGTTCATTTTATTACAAGTCAGGTTTGTCCGTGTGTGCATTGTTTGCTTGGTTTGGGATCTATCTGTCTAGCAAGTAGCTTCGCTATGAAGTCCAGCAGAAATATAGAGAAAACAAAGAAAATAGGCAAAGCGCATTATGAGAAATGAGAAACGCACAATGAGAAACGGACCTGTTTCTTTGCAGTAATTACACTATATGTCTCAAAATGAACACTATCATTGATTTCTAATGTTAAAATACTCCACAAATACGTTTAATATTCAACCAGTAATTATAAATCCTGAGCAAAAATTGTCCCCCTGACAGGACACGTGGTGTACACTTATGACATCAGTACAAAGGTGGTGAAAGAGAAGACTTGGGACCACCTGCCTGTCTGCACCTCAGCCTATCGCTGGCTCGAACACCACTACTGTTTCCATGGAAACAGCTTCACCAGGTTCAACCCTGTAACTGGAGTGGTGGAGGGTACCTACCCAAAAGATGCCAGGAATTACTTCATGATGTGCCCTGGCTTTGGTGAGTTTGGCCTTAAAGTGTGGAGTGTTTTTGATGCCTGAAAATCTTACATTTTATGTGACATTAGGGCTGTTATGGTATCAGAATTTCACCCCACAATCAATTATCATAGCCAAAACAATTCACGATAACGATATTATCAGGATATCTATAAATCTATAAAAAAAAAAAAAAAATTAAAAAATCTAAAAATGCTACCAGCTAAATTCATCTTTGACTTTATTTATTATGTGTTTTGTCTCCTTTTTGAAAAATGAATTACACTTGAAATACACGTTCACAGAAGCCAAGAAGATGCTTTTTTGGATAGTAAATATGCATGTAAATAAATTTCTGGAACTACAACGGGTGAAACTGGCAATTTTTCAGTGTCCTGTGGTGACATTTTCCCCCTGAGGATGGTTGTCTCTGCAATGTAATACATTTCAATGTATAATGTAAGATTTTTTTTTCTGAGTTTAAAATCTATCTCTCAAAACTACATATTGCATATTGTACCTTTAAAATTAGTTTCTACTAGAATTGTTGAAAAATGTTCCATAAAGCCTTGTCAAATACAGGTAAATATTAAAAGCTTGAGCATGCTTCAAACACAACTGTGTCATTTTGGAAGTAAATTAGAAACAAATGTCTTCTGAGGAAGTAAATCTGCACTCCTCTCAACTTGATTCCAGGCCACGGAGGAAATTATCAACCCCCCAAATGCAGTGACGTCAAGCTGGATGCCATCACCACTGATGACGAAGGAAAACCATATGCCTTCATTGGTAACAGTGATATCCTTTGGGCTTACATGTCATTTCTATGGATAGTTATTTCTTTTGCACATGAGCTAACTTTGCTTTCATTAAGAAGAGATTTTCCTCCTTCGTATGCCCTTCAATCCATTCAGGCTCCAACTACATGCACCTGAACCCAAAAGGGCCACACAGACACCCCTTTCCAATCATCAGGAAGTGGAAGGAGGTGACCGAAGGGGTGGATGCTGTCTTCTCCTACACCGACAAACTGTACATGATTAAGGTTAGGTTTTCAAACCAGTCACTGTCCTTTCTTCATTCATCACAAATCTCCAGCTGTGTTGAGTTGTGGTGCCTTGAGATGTGACTAAAAACTAAAATCCAACCTGTTCTTACCGCCATCACCAGGGTGAGCAAGTCTACATCTATAAGTCCGGAGCTGGTTACACTCTCATCGAGGGCTACCCAAAAACCCTGAAGGAAGAGCTTGGCATTGACGGACCCATTACTGCTTCTTTTGTCTGTCCAAGCGAACACACTGTTCACATAATTCAAGGTAAATACTTGGTTTTGATTTGTAGTATTTTTATTTTAGATCCAGTAATTAACAGTGCCAACCAAATAACTAATTGATCCCCATTGTAATAAAGCATTAGCAAGAAGAAACAGCAAAAAAAAGAAAAAAAGAAAAAGAAATTTCCTCCCACATTGTGCTTTTTGTCCATGTTTGATCACCACCTATGATTAACAAACATCCTAATGTGCATTTCTGCAAACAGGAAGCAAGATGATGGATGTCGACCTAACTGCCACCCCCAGGGCAGTGACAAGTGAAGTGCCCTTGTCCATCTCTGACATTGATGCTGTTCTCTGCGATGCAGATGGGGTTAAAGTGTACAAGGGCTCTCAGTACTATGAGTATGCCAGTCCTATGGTCCTGGCTGTGAGCAGAATCGCCCCTGTTCCTCAGAATGTCCCTCGAGAAATACTGGGATGTCAGGATTAGGAGTCAGAGATGATTAACGATTAACCAATATTCACATCCCAGCTCCGAATAAAAGCACGTTAACCACAGACACCAGATCTGTCACCATTTGGATTTGTTGACCATTCCGGACCAAGCATCCCAACATGCTGTTTCATCGAGTTGAAGCATGAGTTTAATCCCAAAACTAGGCTCCCTAAGGGATACCCACTCACACAAACTGACTGAGAGTACAGAGTCAACACAAATTACACAATTTCTTAACAGAGAGGGCAAGACCTTGGTAGAGGAAATGCTACCTTTGTACTGAATGATGAACGTCATTTATGCCTTGACATAACCCGGTTAATAAAACATGGAACAAAAACCTGAACAACTCTGCAGGACTGGAATTTATTGTGTCCGGCTCAGTATCCTGGTTATTATGAAGAACTGTGTAGAAACTTTTAGAAACATTAACAGCAGAGGTGTAAGAAAGAAGGTAAAAATAATAATAAAAAAAAAAAAAGTCGGTTGAACCATTGTACTATCATCCTTTTGCAACTGCATGGAAAAGATCACACCTGACACAGCTACGGTTTTTAAAATAGGAACTCGGTACGTTTTAAATAAGCTACTTCTTACTTTTACCTCAGTAAATTTTTACAGCAGCACTTCTACTTCAGTGAAGTATCAGCAAAGTAACAGTACAAAGTAACAGCAATTTGTGGTACAAGTGATAACAAAGTTTGGCCACTAGAGGCCCTGCTGTACAAAGACACGAGTTAAACAGCCAGAGCAATGGTGGGATCATATTGGGACATCTTCCTTACACTGAGTTACAACTCCTTTTGCACAGTCCCCATCTCACATGCCTCAAATCTTTATTTCTCTAGCTCGTCTGCTTCTCTTTATCTGCATCTCCTCTTTTGGGATTGGTATGGATTTGATGACGGATATCCATAAAGGATAGTGGCCTCCTACCTCATTTTATCTCATTATTGCAGTTTCTATAAAGAGTGTCCCTAATCGTTTTCATTCAGTGTATTAACACAGAGGGAATGTCACCACAGTGGCAAATTACTGAGGGAGGGGAAATTCACTTTGACTCCCGCTCTACAAAAAACTAAAACTGTCAGAGGTTTACATATTCAGGTAAATAATGTAAAACTAATTTTATACCAAGGGATTATTGTGGCATTTTTTCTTCTCCTTAAAGATCATGCTGGTTGAATATACAGCTAAGAGGGGGAATGGCATGAGACTGAGAATGGCATGTGAGGAGAAAGATCTTTTAGAGAGATGGATGCCTTAAAAGCATAAACTTGGAATATTATTGGAATATCATATTGATACCGTAGGAATTAAGTGGACTGAGTGTGTGTGTGTGTGTGTGTGTGTGTGTGTGTGTGTGTGTGTGTGTGTGTGTGTGTGTGTGTGTGTGTGTGTGTGTGTGTGTGTGTGCGTGTGGGTGTGTGTGTGTGTGTGTGTTGCGGGGAGGGTGGGGTGGGGGGGCTCATCTCCTCTCACCCACTGAGAGGAGCGCGTACCCCTACTTTTAAAATGAACCACGCCTGGCTTCCACTCTTCGCCCACCGACAGCCATATTGTAGGTCGCCACAGATAACTGCGTCAAGTTAGCCACAGACAGCCAGAGAAAGACCGGAACTCATGGGATTTCCCTTTCAAAATAGAGGTAAAGCAACCAAAGTATCAGTTTCGTTCCACGCGCGTCAATAATGTGGACGTAAATATCAAAATCCTCTCAAAACACCTCACTGGAATCATTAATTAGATACGGCGTGCAGCTATAGCCTATGTGTTAATCAAGCGGGGTTACGATTTGGTCCTTTATTTGTTTATTAATTACCAAAAGCCATACATATCCCCTGCGTTTTGCATATGCTGTGGATCTTTTAAGGAGAAACAAAAATTTCACCTGTCATTTACTTCAGAATCCACATTAAATTCCCTTTATTTGCGTTTGTGTAGGCCACATTCGTTCACGGTCATGCACAACGCTTTTATTTGGAAAGTCAAGACCGGAAGCGAGTTGGTTTGGTTGTGTCTGACTTGACCCTGGCTCCACAAATCGCCTTTACGGGTGGCTCTGACTTCAACGGTTTCCATGTCTGTTGGAATTTGTTTCAGCAAAAGCCCGAAGAGATAAGGAAGGGTAATAGAAGCGGAGTTTTCCCCGGTGTGGATATTTTGTAATATTTTAAGGATACCAGGCTTCTGTCGGCTATTTAAAGACACACTTCTTCCTCCGGTGAGTTGCCTCTCTCTCCCCCCCAAAAAAGATGAGCTTCTCAAGTTTGATGCAATAGCGGATATCCTCGTGTTCGGGCAATTCATATTTTATACGGTACGATTATAAAATCCACATTTGTTTGATGCAGTGCCCCTGGATATCTGCCTAACCGCCTGTAACACAGCCTTGCACAGTCTTAAGTCCAACATTTTTATCATTAAATGCTCTTTGATACGAGTTTAGCTCAAATAACGTCGGACAACATTTTCTGAAGGTTTCAAAACTTCACTTTCAAGTAAGCCAAGGCAAGTCACGGCAGAGGCTTGTTCCGTTATGTAGACTCAGACTACACCCACTAGAAAATGTCAGCCTTTGAGCGGGCCACCTTTCTGACATAGTAAGATTATTTTTGAATCAGTGAAGATGCTAACAGCAGAGGATTTGGTGGCTACCGCTTGAAACTCTCCTAAAAAAGCCCCTTTCCGTGGACCAAGACGTGTATTTGTCACCACTTCCGCCCCGGGGTGCTACATTGTATCGTTTTGTCGAAGCTAGCTTTGTGTTTGTAACAAGTGAGGAGTGTTAGATTGAACATAACGGAAGCCAGCTCTCGGCGGGCAAACAGGCTAATTGCATACGAGCTACAAGTGGGCATGCCTGCGTCCTCAGCACTAACTAACCCATATACACACAGCGGCCTTCATCACAGGCTCGTGCTGCACTTTGTTGCAATGTACATCACGTGGAGTGAGGCCACCATCAGTGATTGATTAGGGCATATTTTATTCACACCCCAAAAATATACACTGATCATCATTGCTCCCCTCCTCCTCAGGCACCAAAACTGACTTGCTTGAAATACTGTTGATTAGGTTTTGAATAGTCTTGGGTTCAAGATAAAGCTTAAAGCACAGGTGGGTACAGACTTTGGGAGCCAGTGCAGTAAAGTGCAAGGGGGTCAAGCCATGGGGTGCCGCTTTCAGCATTGCCAGGAACTCTGGCATGCCTAGATATTAAAATTACAGTAAGTTTTCAAAAAGTTCATGCATCACAGGTGCTTGTCCAACCAGCATCGATAAATGAAAATGCCCAGTTTCTACAAGTAGATCAGTGTATCTGTCCACTCGATGAAGCTGTGGGTGGACTGATATATCAGCACAGCAGACAATCTGTCGGCCAATATCAGCTTTACAAAGCATTATCAGTATTGGTCCAATATAATATTTACTTTGCTGATGGTGAAATTATACACTTGTGACTTTTTCCCCTTAGGGTGTGTCACTTACAACTGCAAAATTAGCAATATGTTAGAAAACTAACATGGTCTTATGAATAAGAAAACACTCAATTATCTCAAGACTGACCTGTCGAAGTTGAGCTAAACTCACATTTGCATTCCTTGTATAATTTCATGCAAATATGCACATCAATTTCCGCCTCAATGAAACATATTTGTGCATCCTTGGTCGAAGTCGCCATGACAGCAAGCATCCGCTCTACTTAAGTGCTTTTGAGCAAGATGCTGACTGAATCAGTACCAGATAAATAGTTTCCCCTCAGGGATCAATAAAGTATTTCTGATCCAGATTCTGATAGGGCTCTTGTTCCGTATCTGGCCTTACACTCTGATTTTCCACATGGAAAGACAAGTAAAAAAGAGAGTGAAGGAGATTTGTAAGTGACCAGTTTGGTGTGCTGTTGCTTTAATATTAGGATTAAAAGATAAAGTGGTATTGTGATGATGGCCCTGAGAGAGTGCAGCAGTCTCACAGGCCATATACAGTGTCCAGATCTGATTGATGTGGCATGTTGACATAACAGTGTGTCCCTGGATCCTTTCAGGATCCTGTTACAGCCCCACCGAGGGCATTACCAAACTGTCACTTCACGCTTCTGTGTCAGCCAAAGCGCACACAGTTTTGTGACATGCATGTTGCAGATGGCCACTGTGCTTCCTTTACATTTTACATCGTTCTGGATTGACTGTAAATATGAGCTGCCAAACAGGAAAAACTTCACGTGTGTCCGAGTGCTAATTATGAGTGGGAAATGCCGATATCTCACACTTGAGCTCACAAATTGTGGAAGTGATCAAGCACAGGCAGCAAACATGACAACCAGGGCAAGGTAATAAATTTGGAAATTGTCAGCTACGGTCACGTAACAACCAATTATACCAATGAGTGAGAAATAATATCTGCTGCAGTTTTTTATAGTTGATTTTTTTTTTTTCCCAACGAGCTAAACACAAGAACGCTCTCAAATAACAGCCAAACAAGGGATGAAATGATATGTTTTTTTGAGATAGTGCAAATTTTTGTAAGAATTGCATTTCAGACAGGCCTGTCTCAAGATAATTAAGTGCTTTGGAAACAAAAGACCATGACAGTTTTGTTCTGTTGTTAATCTCACAATTGTAAGAAATGACACAAAAAAATGTCATCTTCACAGTCAGCCAAATTTCGGCATTAAAAGAACTTTGCAGACCAATGCTAATGCTTTTTAAAGTTGATATCGGCTGATGTTGATAATCTGTTGATATATCAGTCGATCCCAAAGCAAGACAATGATCTCCTTGAAAATTACATGAAGGCATCATGAGCGTTGAACACTACTGTGCCTTATACAAATGATTGGCTGCAGAGTAGGTGTTGCCGGAAACAACACAGAAGGCAGTGAGGCTGCTGAACGCTCAGTGTGTGTTTGTGTACTTTTACATGATAGAAGTTCAGGGACGAAGTGAGAAAGGGCCTGCAGTTATTTAGTGTGCTGCAAAACAGGTAAAACCTTGCATGCCAATAATTTGACCCAAAGAGAGATTGTATGTTTTGAAAAAGCATAATTGGCAGTGATATTTTTTCCAGATCTAAAGGATTATCATATAGCACCATGGCTGTCGTGCACTTTCACTTGCACAGCAATTTTAGGTAGTTTAGTTTCCTCATACATACACCCCTGCAATAGTTACCGCATGTCTAGTTGAGCAAAGTGGAAGCGTATGTGGGGCTTGGATGTGAAGCCACTTCTGTCTGCCTCTGGCTGTCTTGGGGTTTTGTGTCTTTTAGTTGTCAGTAGATTCAGATTTTGGATTGTTTTCAGTTTTTATTACCACTCAGAGTTTTTGGAGCTCAAAACTCAACTCCCAGCACCCATTTATTTTTGATGAAAATTCTTATTTCCTCTCCACTGAGAGCTGCAGTTTGTTATTTCACACTTTATATTGTTCTGAACTCACTACAAAATTTAGGGCTTGGCCAGTGTTGGAACTTTGGGCCTAATATCAAATTTGAGAGGGAAAATTAGCCAGTTTTGATATCTGCCAAATTAACCAGTTACTTGCCATAGGGTTTAGTTTAGTTTAAAATAGAATATAAAATGCATATCTACAAACATATCATGCTGATTATAATAGATTAAGTTGTCTTTTTCTCTTTCAGGTTCTGTAATTCAGGTGTTGTTGCCGTCCTCTGACGGATTTGTCCTCTCAGCTGAAGGGTGTAAGGAGGAGAGGAAGCCAAGATGCCTAAACCGGTAAGAATCTGAAGAAATCAAGACTAAAGTTGGCACACAAATGCTTATATCATACTGTTTTCCATACTGATATATAGAGGTACAGTTCAAAGTCATGGAAACACTGTGGAACACCTGTGCAAGGCACCTGTTAGTAGATTTTCATACAAACCACATATTTGTAGATCTTTTGTGGAACAAATCTCTAACTTCTACTTTGTTTGGGATGCCAGTTTATCTGCATTTGCCTCTGCTATCCCCAGACTGCAACACTGGATCTATTGTGAATTTGTAAAGCCAAACAGCATTACAGATGTACACAAATGGCCCATGTGCCTCTGAAACATGAAAGTTGCTTGTGTGTTCCTGCCTTGTCTGCTCATATAAACTGATCCATTAAAAGCTGCTCTCTAGTTGTCATAACATTCAGTGTGCACTGCTGCCGAAAGCTAAATTTGAGAGCTCTGGGAAGTGGCAGTTTCATCCCTGTAGCTGCTCCCACTCTTCATAGTTGTCCTCCAAGTAAACAACAGCCAGAGTGTGAAGCGAACTGCATGGCCTGCAGGCCTCCTCCATCCACAGACACAGGCCATGCAACTGCAACACTGCAGCCATTGTTACCAGCTAGCAGGGTGGCTAAAACAGGGTGTTTATTTCAAGTTTCTGTTGTGGAGAAGATGCCACATTCATTGCCAATTTCCAGTCCAGAAACCTTTGTGGACGTGGAACTATAGGCTAGAAATGGTCTGTGCCATAAGGGAAGCACATATCCTATCTTTCTTTCTAAATTTTCAAGGGAGGGTTAGAAGTGTGTGTGCGTGTGTGTGCTGGGGAGATGATAGTATAAGCACAGCAAAGTGGTGATGTCATCCTCCACTTCCCCCTCTTGTCCCCTGAGTCACCAGGGCACCGTCCCAAAACGGCTGCTAGGACAGCAGAGTGCTGGACGCTCTGCTGAGAGCGACGTCTCTGTCGCAGACAGTATCTGACTGAGAGAGCACAGCTTGTCCCAGGGAGGCATGGACATAATAAACCACAGAGACCGGCCTGTCCAAAGCAACGTCCTCTGTGTTCGAAGCCAGAACACACAAGTTTGAGCCCCTCTAGGTCTGTGTGTTTCAACACCCATATGTCACCAAGCCATACAACTAGAACTTGAAACTGAATGACTGTACGGTGTATGTTGGGCTGAAGGGATGGGCCTTGAATTTGTTTTTCAAAGTAGCCGTGGAAAAATCAAAGTGTTTATTTGAATAATCAGAACTTTAAAACTTGAAGGCAGGATTTCCCCCCACATGTTGCTTTGCCTCTGTGTGAACTTTGAAATTGTCACTGTTTGTTTGCACGTTTTCACCAGCAGTTTGAAGGACACTCCCTCACACTGGCTGGGTGAAACGACAGATTTTCTCATGTGTGAGCCTGCAGGAAACATTACCCAACATAATAATAAAGATATCAGTGATAGCTGTCTAACTAGCCATTTGGTTAGCTTACTTGCGTAACATCACTCCTCATCTCCTCTCTTACTTAATACTAGTCAGCGAGGACAGGCTAAATCTAAGTTTTGCAACAAGCCTCGTTTGCAGCTCTTTTTGCTTCACTTGTATTTTATGTTTTTTTGCTGAGTCTATCATTGCCTGGAAAAACATGATGCAAGTTATGCAAACTACATTTTTTAAAAAAAATGCAATGTAATTCTGTAAGCAAAACAACTGGAAACTGGGATACTTTGTACATCTGAATAGGAAGAATGTTTTTGAATGGCTAAACTTTTTTAATTCCTAATCGGAAAGTTGAGAGTCTTCTCTGAGCTCCAAGTTCTCTGATACTTTTGTACTTAAATCAGCATGGCAACATTCATAGTGAATCATATCAACGACCAAAAAATAGTGTTCATTCTTTTAAACAGACTTTCAGGTTTCAGGTTTTATCTGTACAAGGCATAATCAAACGTGCAGAGCTAGATGACAAAACAAACAAACAAACAAACAAAATAAACACACTTTTCCTCCCCTTCATATGCTGTAGCAATAGATAAAGGCTGTTTCAAAGTTTTGGCTGCTCTGATAGGCAGCCTTTACAAAACAATTTTCTTTTGGGCATCCATATCATACCCACCTGAACCATTTGATTGCTCTTTAGGTGGGAAATTTCAAATTGAATTAGTTTCACAGTTTTGAACATGCAAAAGCTCCAACACAGTGAACAATGTTAAACATCCTGAACACAACAGCTAGAGTGTGAAGTGAAATGTTTTGACCAGTGAAATCCTGTATAGTATGCCTTTTGAAATAAATTTCTCTTTAAGATAAAAAAACAAAGTTGGGTATTTGCAGTGGGCCCATCTGATTTAACTCAGTGTGAAGGTCTTATTTTCATTAAAGCAATGTCGGAGTACACAAAAATAAATGACAACTGAAAGCATTGACAGGTTGAGCTGAAACAATTGAAGTGGGGGATTAGAGATTGACTCAGTGACTGCATCGCTCAATGAATAATGCACTTACTCACTCATGTTGCTCATACCTACTGACATCATATCTCACAACTACCCAGCCCTAGAATCCCTTATGTCAGCGGGGGGTTGTTTATGAGCCGATGCACCCCACAGGAAGAATCACCCCCACTGGCTTCCTAGCGTGTGCCTGTTTTCCTGTTTGCCACAGCAAGGGACCCGCAGTGTGAACTGAGGGCCCCCGTTAAACCCCCCAGTCTGTGTCAACATCCTGTCTCTAGACGCACAAAAGCAGGCTAAGGAGAGAGGGGCATTGCCAGGAGTAGAGAGAGAGGGAGAGATCGTCAGGGAAGGAAGGAGTAGAAAAAGGATGGAAGGGACAGATGAAGTTGAGAAATGATGGGAAATTGAGAGAGGGATACTGGAAGAGGGAGCCCCTTTACTTTAACAGACCAAGTAGGGGGAGGGAAGCTTGGTGCTAGGCAACACACAAACTGTGCCTGCCAGCTGACCCTTTACCTTATTTACAATCTAAAAATAGGTCAAACAGAGAATGACCAGGGCCCCTCTTTTTCCCTCTGCACTGTCCCACAACTGCAACTTTTAAAATCTTCTCAGGTCCTATCCGTAAAGCAGTACTAGTGGAGTGGGATGCTTGACTACAACGCAAGCCCCCCGGTGTGTAGGTGGTAGTGATTTCTCCTCCCTCCTTCGCCTCCCCCTCATAGGCCCGCCTTCCTCTGCAGGGGGGGTTAATCAGACGGGCAGACAGCTGCTCAGAGCCCAGCAGGCCAGATTAGCAGCTCTACTGATTGAAGTGTGTGTGTGTGTGTGTGTGTGAGTCTGAAGGCCTCTCTCAGCAAAGCCCCTCTAAACAGCTTACAGTAACTAAACAGCTGCACATTTAACAAGGGGCCCGTCTTAGCAAGAACGCATGAACTGAAATGGAGAGGGGGGATTTAGAAACCTTCCAAAATGGCACAGAGAATGAAAAACACAATTATGCAGGCTTTTTTTTTTTTTTTTTTTTTTTTAAAGAAGACTCTCGTACACACACTTGTTGCCTGGTGGCCCTTGTTGGCCACATTTGCATGCTGATCACCGTCTCTGCTCAGCCCCGATTAACATCTTGAAAATCTCAATTACTTTGATGTTTTCATTAACAGTGTTGTTCCAAATGGAGTGATTCCCCCCAATTAAAAAAACAAAATCACTTTTCCAGGCTTCTGCATTCAGAGACGGGGATGTTGAGCTTCAGTCAACGATCCTCCCCCTCCCAACCTGTTCATTGAGAGCAAACCTGTCCCTTAAACAGATTGTGTTTGCTAGTCAGTGTGTCCTATGTCGCTGTATGGACAAAGTCGTTTAAGGACAGGCTTGCAAAAGTCCCTCCTTGGACACTTCTCAGTTGTCAGAGTGTATGATTAGCTGTGTCAGTGCTTCGGCATGTTGTCCTCCCTCTTCTCCTCCCCCTCTCTCTCTGCAGGAGAGAGAGGATTAGCTGACCGTCTGCTCTCTCCAGGAATCCAGCTCTTTCTCTCTCTTTCTCTCTCTCTCTCTCTGCTCTGTGGGTTGGCTGAGATGCACACGCACATGCACAGCACAAAGGTTGGCTCTTTCACAGCTGATTGCTGGTGGCAGGCAGGCCCCACACAAACAGCAGAAGGGACATTGGAGGCTGGTCAGTTGGAAACACCAGCTCAGCAGTACGTTCTTCATAACTCCCCTCTTTGAAACTCAATGAGGCAGTCGCTCTTGACCCCGACACAAAGTCTTAATTCATCAGCCAGTGAACCATCAACAGGTTATTTTGCTGGTACGGCGCTTGTTTTGTTCACTTGCAAACACAGAGGGAGATTAATTTACCACGTTTTAGGAAACCTAACTCTCTGTTTTGCCGTGACCTGTTAAATTGCCTCCCCTTAGCTGTCTCGAGTTGTTATAATGCGATTTTGTTGCTGAATCTTTTTGGGGGAAGGTCTCAACAACTGTGGTGAGTTTGAGCCTAAGAGATTTAGAGAATGAAACATTAAGTGGGCCAGCTGTGGTGGAGTGCAATTGTGTGAGAAGCCGTCAAAACTTGTTGCCATCTTCCCCTCCACAACCTTGAACTCCTTTCTTTGGCCCGCTCGTTCAGAAACTGGCGTGAGAAAAGGGAAAGTAGGAAGTTTTAAAGCTGTCAACTATTCAGATCTATTAAGCGCTGAGCCGCTTTAGTCATTATTCAGCCACTAAATCTCAGCTGCTCTGACTGCGTACAAACCTCAGAAGCACAATAATCGCTGCTGAGAGTGGGACATTTCCACAGTTCATGGATGAAAGAAAGTCATCCATGGGTTCATTTGTGAGACCTAGTCAGTTTTGACAGAAAGTTTCAGGCCAGCTCTTTGAGGTTTTCCAAAACCCAGCTTGAACATTATAAGAATATACTCTAATAATGGGTCTTTGCTTACATTTGTGGTAAAATATATCCAGTTGCCCTTCATCACTGGAGGATATTCATCCATATTCTTTGTGTTGAACATTTATATGTTGGTGAAAGTAGCTCGTGCAGAGACCCAAAACTTTACTTCAGGCTAGTAACCTGAACACCGTACCTCGAAAGCCTAGCATGCTAACAGCAGACCTGGCTTTCCTAGTTAGCATTAGCTCAAGTTCTACAGTGTAACCCAACACCGAGCTTTCTCATTGAGCTGACATTGACAGGACTGTGCTGTAATATCCAGCTGATGTTAGTGTGTGTTGGTGTCGCCGGTGTCCAGAGTGACCTGAACCTCAGAGGTCAACTTCACCACTCCAGCAAAGCACCAGGAGCTACATCTGAGTTTAGTTTGCTGAAAAAGTCACTCCTTTGATTCAAGCATCGCTTTTCCACCCCCGCATACATCAAGCTTACAGTTCCATTGAGGGCTGATATCCCAGACATGGATTACGCCTTAGTCCTGACCTGGACTAAAAATACAGTGCTTCCCTGTGCAGAATCCCCGTTGAAAGACACATTGGCGACCAGCATTGCCAGAGAGATTTGGTCTCACAGAGGACTAAATGTTTGTTCTGATGCGGGAGCAGATTTAATTGCAAATTTGCCTGGGCTGAAGGCAAAACACAATCATTTAGTCATTTGGGTCTAAATCGTTTCCCGGGGAATCTGCCCACAGTTTCCAGCTAAGCTCAAGTTTGGCTTTGAGCAGGTTAGATTATGAGCATGCTGGATACAGTTTAATCCCTTTGAAATGATATTACCAAATCCCCTGCCCAATAAAGGAGTGATCACGCTGTACTGTTCATGGGAGGAGGCCATAGAGCAGAGAAAGCACTACAACTTTTCATGGGTAATTAATGACAGGGAGACAGAGGCCGATCACTGTGGCCAGGGCTCCATGTGGCGAGGGGAGTCCAGCTATGTGCTGTATAGGCACAAGTTTCATGGATTATTCATTGCAGGGATATTGAGAGAGAGAGAGAGAGTGAGCGAGAGAGAGAGAGAGGGGAGAAGGATAAAGGCAGAAGAGTGAGGCAGTGTTGAGAGGAGAGGGAGAGAAATGCATAGTAAGCGTTTCTGAGGTTTTATGGGTAATTACTGTGAGAGGAAAAGAGGACAGTCCACTGCCTCTCTCTCCTCCTTGTCTCCCTTTTTGCTTTCTCTCTGGTATGAGTGGCTCATCTACAGTAACCATGCTGTAACTCAATCCCAAAGGGAGTGCACCCAGGATCATCTCTCTCTCACTTCCTCTCGCTTTATCTCCCTCGCTCTCTCACCTTTTTCTCCTCCTGTCTTCTCTCCCCTGCACTAAACTTTTTTTTCCTTTTGCTCTTGTTCGCTCCTCCTCGTTTTTATCTCGCTTTTCTCTCGCTCTATCTCCCTGTCAGTATCACGCGCCTCCCTCTGTCTCTCTCCTCGTATCGTTAACCATGACTGAGGCAACATGCAGCCCAGTATGTGCGTGGGTGTGGGAGGAAGGATGTCAGATGCCTCGGAGGTCAGCCCCGCTCTGTTCTGTTCCATCAGCTGCTGCTAGGCCTACTGCCAGTGCCGCTGAGCAGGCCACAGCCAATGACTGAGCTCGATCCTCAGCCCTGCCCCACCAGAGGACTCTGGGTAGGAGGCCGCCAGGAAAGGAAGCACTCTTTCAACCTGGCAGAGAGCTGAGAGTGAAAGAGGAGAGACAAACAGATACTTTATTAAACTTGGCTTTACATTGAGGGACGTTAACACACTCTTTGTTTCCAGTCTTCTCTGAAGAACAAACTTTCTTTCTTGCACACTCGCTTGCTTGGCTGTGGAAGAAAACCGGTCAACACAATTCAAAGTTACATGTTGTATAATAGCACTGTGGGAGATAAAGATGAACATGTAAACAACGTGGATATGTTTACATCCATAATTTCACTCGTGCAGACACAGAGTGTGTTGTTAGACCCCGGGGACTATGTGGAATAAATTTATCACCTTTGAAGATGTTTGGAAGGTCTTAATTTTTAATGTTTACAAGGCTTGCAGTGTTTACATCAGGATCTCAGTGCAGTGGCTTGGAGAGGAAGCTCCTGCCTTTTCATGTGAGGGACAGCCCGAGCTGTAACCGTTTCAGTAACCAAACAGCTCCTTTGCCCAGCAGCACATCATTTACTAGACTCTCCAGCTCAACATAGGATTGTAACATAGGCAGAACATAGCTAGTGACTTAGCTAGACTAGTGAGGATGCAAACTGAAATATAAAGAATGCTCCATTAGCATCAGTACTAATTTCTTCCTTCCTTCTTGAGTCACTTACAGTCAGGCTTTGATGTCTTCATTCTTACAAACTCAGTTGACTTTTTTCATGAACACGGCTATTGAGTGAACAATCCAGTTTTAACCTTGAACTGGAGCCCTTTCACGCTATCACCTCCATGCTTGTGCTTGTATTCTTGTATTCTTACCATTAATAATGGTTGCTCTCTCTGACTGTTATTTGAAGGCTTTGGGCCAGTTTGCTATAGTGCATTCACACCTTGTGCCATATTCCACAACACAGACTACTCAGTCCGGAGTAGATGACAGATAAACTCAAAGAGCTAATCACAAAAAGCAGTCTTTGCTGCTTGAGATACAGAATGTCATGTTATCGAAAGGCTCCAGTAATAGATGATCAGGGGTACACTGGTGGTATAAAGTCTTTTGTTTTGAAATGATCAGCACAATGATAGAATGAACAATGATTATATGGCTTGGATTGTTAAAATATTGCTGTAGCTGAAAACATTAAAGCCACTGTTCAATACTACTCAATACTTGTATATGATTGAACTTTGCTACGCTATGGATTTATACAAAACCATACTCATTTGCAGTCTGATGCATGATTATGCACAATATTGATGATGGGTAAATTGAGTAAAAAAAAAATTTTTTGATGCATATGTCTGTGTGCTGTATTTAAACATGCACTTAAGGGGAAGTGTAAAGGGGAAAAAATTGGGTATTTATTTATTTATTTTTGGAATTTCTGCTTTGACAGTCAGAGTAGAGAGGGACAAGAAAGGAAGGGAAGAGAGAGGGGATGACATGCAACAAATAGCTGGGGGTCGAGTTCGATTCTAGGGCGCTACAATGAGGACTCAGCCTCAACAAGTGCTACGTGCCCCAAATCATCTGTATTTTATTGCAGTGAAAACCAATCTGCTCCAATGTTAAATATGGTTGCAGTACTATCTTTTACTTACTAACAAAGTAATCCTTTTTTTTTGTGTTGTGTTGTGCAGATCAATGTGCGTGTGACCACCATGGATGCAGAGCTGGAGTTTGCCATCCAGCCGAATACCACGGGCAAACAGCTCTTCGACCAGGTAAGCATCAGTGAGATAAATACAAATGCAGCCTGGGTATCGGTTTCCAACAAACATTTTTTTCCCCATGTAAGAAGTTTTAAAGGGCACCCTATCCTTGGCAAAGCATCTTATCTTTGAGTTTACATGAAGTCAAGTCCTGGACAAAACATCTCTGTCTGGAGAAAATTGCCAACTGTTAGTCTAGCAGAGTGACCTAGTGGCGAGACTGTCCTTCAGCTGGAGCAGCTGGGCCTTTGTGTCAGCCAGCACTGGCCGTGCTAAAGTGTCCTTGAGCAAGAAATCGAATCTCTGCCAGCTCAGTAGATGCTGTTGTGCAGCTGATCCTGTGCTCTGAATTCTCTGTGGACTCGGGCAACAGAAAAGAGAGTTTCCCTATGGCAGATTGCTAAAACATATTTTGGTTGAAGGCTTTTGCTCTTTAAAAGCAAGCAAATAAATAAATAAATAAAACAAGGACATGTTGGCCAGCAGTTAAAAGGCCTTTTCTTCTCAGATTCCTGTATTACAGTCCTTTTTCAAGCTGCTGACTTTATTGAAATAAAAATGTGACCTTGTTTATATGTTGTTTGTGAATGATTCTTGATTAGAGTGCCAGATGGGTGGAGTACCACAAAGCTTAGACAATTACTGTTCAGTATTTAAAAGTCAATTTCTGTGACTGACAATGTGAACCCAGTCCACACATACACACACACACACACACATTTACCCAGATGAGTTACAGTCACACTGTACCCAGCATATAAAATGCATTGACAGGTCGATTTAGAAACCTGCTACAACAGCCAATTAATCAGCCTGTTTAAATTTAATAGTGCGCTCAGGACCCATTAATCTAGCCCCAGGTCGAGCAGAAGACATGATGAGAGCTTCTTCTAGTCAGACACGAGGCGAATCAAGCGCTCCCTGCATGTTCCAGAGAGGCTCACCGCCTCCCTGGCTGTGTTTACTCCTGTGGAACATCTAGACTAAACAAGCAGAACTACACACACACAGTCTAGTGAGGAGGAGCTGCTTTTGCACGACGTTTTAGGAAGAAAATGTGAAAATGAATGTTGCCGAATTGTTGCCGTCTTCCTATTTTGTTCCAAAGAAAGAAGTCAGTTCCCCACACAGTTGACTTCTTTCTTTGGAGTTGGATCTTCGGGGACTTTGATTCCCTGCAACACGCAAAAGACAAAACAAGTGCTGTGTGTGTGTGTGCTGCCTTCTACTCTTTCTGTTTTGTGCCTTCAAGCAATTCACCAGATATCCCATGAAATGCACCAGTGGCACACGATGGAAAAATGCAGTTTTTTGAGTATGACGTTCTTGCGGGCAATGGTCTTTGTTTGCACACGAATGTTTCCATTGGTTGATGTGAAAACGCTGCATCGCAGTGGCTTGCGGCTGCAGGTGTGACACTTGTGTGTGTGTTGTTCTCAGGTGGTGAAGACGGTGGGTCTGCGCGAGGTCTGGTTCTTCGGCCTGCAGTATGTGGACAGCAAAGGCTACAGCACCTGGCTCAAACTGAACAAGAAGGTCCGTCTCCTCCGCCGTTTTAAATTCTCTCGCCGCTCACACTTCCCCCACCCACCTTCACACTCCTAGTTGTTCTGTCGCTCGCACCCTCACTCTTCTACTTTCCTCTTCCTTCCTGCCTCTCTCTGCCTTTGCACCTTCATCTCTTTTTGTCGGTCTCTGTCTCTCTTTCATTTCTCGCACTGTATCTTCTTTTCGCCCTCGGTGTTATTATGTGTTGTTGATGGTCGTCAGTCTGGGGTTTCCTACGAATCTGCACTGTGGTTCTGTGGTTTGGAGTTACAGATGCGCTCTTTTCACAGGCTTCCTCTGTCACTTAAGCCAACACGCCCTCCAGCCCTAATGCCTCTCTGAAGCACTATTAAAGTGTTTGTGTGTGTGTGTGTGTGTGTGTGTGTGTGTGTGTGTGTGTGTGTGTGTTTCAGAGCACGCCTAGCTGAAAAATCCCCTTATATTTAAGAACTGTAAGCGAGCATGAGAAATAAAGGGAGGGGGTGCAAGAGAAAAAGTGAAGAAAATTCCTTTTACATTGATGTGTAAAGGCACACATGCTTACATTGTGTGTGTGTGTATGTGTGTGTGTGTGTGTGTGTGTGTGTGGACACCCTCCAGCCATTCTGGACCAATGCGAGGCTGTCAGGGTGATCTATGACAGGATTTCTTTTAACAAGTGGGGCTCCAGTGGAAACTATTCTGTGTGTGTGTGTGTGTGTGTGTCTGTGTGTACAACTGTGCACATACCGCATACGTACCCGCCCAGCCAACTAGTACACGTCCACAGACACAGACAGATCTGTTATGACTGGCAGAGCTGGAAGTAACTAATCATATTACTCATGTTACTACAATTGAGTAGTTATTTTTTTGTGTACTTTTATGTACTTTTTGAGTATTTAGTCCGTCAGAAAGTGTACTTCACGACTGAAGTCTTGGCTGCATTGTAAACCACATAAGCATCAGAAACTGGGCCATCATGAACCGACAACTGGTGGAGCTTGTGATGTTAAACATTCGGTCAACAGAGAGAAGAGGAATCTGCCTTTTACTTTGTTGGTGCAATTTTTCATTATTTCCAGATTTCTAATTAAAAGAAACTGGATTGAACTTTGCCCTTGTCCTTTTGGCCTTTTTTTCTCTAAAGCCGTTTGTCATTGGGAAACACAGGTGTTCGTAATGACATTAATTAAGGGTCCTCTCTGTTTAAGTGCAGCAGAGTGTTTCCAGTGAGCCGGCATGAACAGTAGCAGGAGCCTGAGCGGAGCATTCATTAATGTCATCACTAACACCTGTGTTCACCTGCGATTTCATGTCAAAATGGCTGCTGTGGATAAAGGTCTATTGCATGTAAAAGATTACAAAAAGTAGCTCTCAAAACTTTTACTCTGAGCACATTTTAGATCTGCTGCTGTTGTTGTACAGCACTATTGCTGCCAAAGTAAAATATCAGCAAAGTATCAATTCTTCTCTGCGCTTTTCTATCACTGGTAATGATCTGACTATTTCTGTCCTCATCTGACAGTATTTTTCTAATACTTCATTAATCTGCAGCAATTAAGAATGCATGGAGCTCAATGATTAAGTTGTGTTTTATGTGCTCTGTTATAGATGGAAGGAAAGTAAAAAGAATATTATAATAATGCGGCACCATTTTCTCTCACTGCCCCTGTAAACTTAGTGCACAAAAGTCCCAAGCTTTCTATTGATCTGCTCCCCCTTTTCTAGACGACTCATGAACACATGATGATGATGATGATGACCGCGAGTTCCTGATCGCCCTCGTAATTGATTGATTAATTGATGAATGGCTGTTGGTTATATTGTCCAGGTGACGCAGCAGGATGTGAAGAAGGAAAACCCTCTGCAGTTCAAGTTCAGAGCCAAGTTCTTCCCGGAGGATGTCTCTGAGGAGCTGATTCAAGAAATCACCCAGAGACTGTTTTTCCTGCAGGTGACTGACAGCTCGCTTTTCTGGCACATGCTGATGACATCATTGCACTTAGGATGAGGCTTTTGTGAACGTTGTAATGTTGTTAGGATGAGGTTTGAGCAGAAAAGGGTATGTAAAGTGAAATGCCTGTTCAAAGGGGAAAAAATGGGGTCAATAGTTCAAAATTAGCACTCAGTGGATATGGGATTTTTGAGACTGATACCAATTTTAGTGGGGTAAATTTCTCTGGTTACTGAAATGGCAGCCAATTATAGTTAATTTTTGATCTGGAGTGAAAATTGACCTTTTCCATGTAGATTGTGCACCAGTTTTGCTCTGATATGACTATGCAAAGGTACTCAGAAAAGCTGCTTTCTTAAACAAATAATTTTATTATATAAGAAGAATATTCAGCATTATTATACATTGTCAACCAGTTGTAGAAATGAGAAACACTGAGAAATTAAAAAATAAATGAATAGCTAAATTAACATCAGTACTCTTCAGTATCTGTCAGTTGCTTACCATTTAAATAAATAATAAATAAAAATCATTTAACTTTGCCAAAAACATCTTTATCTGCATTATGTTCTGTAAAAAATTTTTTTTTAAAAAATCATATTGGAGCATAACAATCAACATAAACGCTGATACAGATATGATACTGATTTATTGGTGATAAGCCAATATTGGCTGATTGATTTCTCAGCTGGGCATTATCTAAAATGCATTATAATGTTACTTTAGTAAAGGTAATAAAATGGTTAGTTCAAATCTCTCACAGGACACAGAGTATGCCACACTGTGTCATGTAAATCATGTAAATTTAATATGATAATTTCAAAATTTCAGGCCTGTATTTATTTACTTCAGAAGGAAGCCATGATGAATGTGCTTTAAAATGAAGCTGAGGTCTCACCTAAACCCCCCCCCCCCCCCCCCCCCCCCCCCCCCCCCCCCCCCCCCCCCCCCCCCTCCCCTCCCTCCAGGTGAAAGAGAATATCCTGAACGATGAGAACTACTGTCCACCAGAGACGGCCGTCCTGCTGGCCTCCTACTCCGTCCAGGCCAAGTATGCCGACTACAGCAAAGACATCCACAAGCCTGGGTACCTCACCCACGACAGACTGCTGCCACAGAGGTACACACACACACTCACACACACACGCACACACACACACACACACACACACACACAATATCCAGGTCTGGTATGTCACAGTCTGTATGGCTTTACCCAAATTGAGGCATTTCAGGGTCAAACCCTTGAGTTCTGGATGCCTGTGCACTAATCAAATGCCTCATAATTACTGATCAGTAATTACTTAATAAACCAAACTCAATGTAACAATGTGTAACAATATACAGACTTTGTACACACACACACACACACACACACACACACACACACAGTGGAATGTGTCTTGTTCTCTTGTGGAATGTTGTCTGATTTCCTCTCTAGGAAAGAACTGTGTGTTGTTTTACATTCTTTCAGGTTAGGTCATTCTGTATATCTTTGTGTGTGTGTGTGTGTGTGTGTGTGTGTGTCTGTTGGGCAGAGTCCTGGAGCAGCACAAGCTGACCAAGGAGCAGTGGGAGGACAGGATACAGACTTGGCACGAGGAACACAGAGGAATGCTCAGGTGTGTGTCCAGCTTTCCTCATCACATTCTCCAGCTCAGCAGCGAGAGAGAAAGAAAGTGTGTGTGTGTGTGTGTGTGTGTGTGTGTGTGTGTGTGTGTGTGCGCGTGTGTGTGTCTGTGAGAGCAGTCATGTTTGTGCTTGTTGCATCCCGTTGTGAAGTGGAGCTCTGTCTCCGTGTGTCAGGGTATTGTGAAAGGCTGCACCATTGTTTGCGTAGAATCATGTTAGCTCAGTTTTAGTTATTTTGTGGCCTTACCAACAAAACTGAAACATGTTGTTCACTTGCTGAATCACCGTGTTATTTATTTATTTGTTGTTTGTGTATACAAATGAGGAGTTTCTTTCTAAAAGGAGATTTCCATCAACATTTCTGAAATAAATAAAGTACCTACTTTGACAAAGTAAATGATGGTACACAGTTGAAACAATTTGTCCAGACTTTTGAAAGGGTAGTGGAGACATTTAGGCCATAAAACTTTGTAATATGTCAAAAAACTGACAGTATCCCATGTATTTCTAAGAGACCTTTTTGTTGATGGATGACATGGAGTGATGGAGCACATTTGTCAAACTTTGGCAAGCCGGTGGGCCAAAAATCTTCAAACTAGGAGAACTTTTGATAGAGGTGTCATCTGCTAATAGACTTAATTAACTAATTAAACATGTACAGGCTGCTTCAAAGGTTTTGTGAAAGCTGCCTGAGACAGTCTTTGCTGTAGAGAGAATGAACTGCTCAAACGAAGGCTCACTTCAAGGTGTGGTCCTTTAAAATTTAGTTGAACTGAAATCTCAAACTCTGCCCCCTCCCCCGCAGAGAGGATGCCATGATGGAGTATCTCAAAATTGCCCAGGACTTGGAGATGTACGGCGTCAACTACTTTGAGATCAAAAACAAGAAGGGCACAGAGCTATGGCTGGGGGTGGACGCCCTGGGCCTCAACATCTACGAACACGAGGACAAGTAAGGCAAACACACACACATGACTGAGTTATCCAGTAAAAATGACACCTGCTCCTACAAAATAACTGTTCCTTGTCTTTGCTGTTTGTATGTTTCAACCTCTTTCCCCTCACAAAATACATATATAGCATTTTAGAATGAAAACTTTCACACATTCACATGATAAACACACACAAACATCTACATAAGCATATCCATACAAAACGGCACAGAGCTGTGATTTGGAGTAGATGACTCAGCCACGACAAACATGAGGACACGTTCATCTGATTGGAGGCCAGCTTGTCACAACCAGAGCTGCTGTTAGATGTGTTTCAGGTCATTAAAACGATGTTACGCCTCCTTCATCACAGAGACTCACTCATCACAATGTCAGAGCCGGAGCCTTATGTCAGGTTTACTTGCGCGTTAAATGAAATGTGTGCGTCAACTTTTAATTTTGTGTTACAACTTGGTCGGCTTTTGCAGAGGCACAAACTGCAAGTCACCGTGCTGCGTTCAGGGGCAGCTTTTAAGTGGATTGATCACAGAATGAGGTTGTGGGTGGGCGTATACATATTGCACTAATTTCAGGAAGAAGACATCAGAGTACGCTGCTTTCAACTTGCATCTGCACCCGTCACTTAGCCAGGGCTATTAGCTTTTCCCTTTTTGATAAAAGTCTCATCTGAGTGCATCTTTTAATATATTGAGTAATGAGATCTTCAAGGACCTCAGTCATCTAAAAACAGTTGGCAAGGGACTCCACTGCTGTCGAAAGGACGGGGATAAGACTTGAATGGGCTCTGCAGGCTCTTTCTGCTATAACCACACAGGATTTTCACACTAAAAGCAAACTGCCTCATTGGATCTGAGCCCTGTAAACAACTCGTCCTTTTTATCTTTGACAATGTTAATTAGAGTAATGATGGATGGTGTAAGGCAGCAAAGGGGATAAATCTGCCAAAAAGTTGCCATTTTCAAACAAGTGTACCCACAAGTTATGACAAAATAGCAGAAATACATCAAGAGTATGGGGGTTTTCTTAAAAAATGGACAGTCTGAAATGCTTAAAATGATATTAGTAATGAGCATCATATTTCAATCCAAGCCTCAACAACAACTTAAATCCTGAATGTCGAATCTTTATTGTCAAAATGAGGTTGCAGGCAGTAATTAGACATGAGCATCCACTCCACTGAAGGAGAGTCTTTGCTTTCCCCGTAAAAGCATGTTGTTCTCCATTTTGGTTCAAAGTTAAATCGGTAGGATGTACCGCGATGATGGCCGTAAAGAACCGAAAGCTTGGCCAGCAAAATCACTTAAAAGCATAATCTGGATAAACAATTTGAAGCTATAAGCCGGGCTGTATACGTGTCAACAGGTCAGGCTGCAGCGGCTGACTTTGTGGAAACTAGCGGAGTGGATCTCTCGTTCACATTAAGCCCCGTGCTGGAAAACAGATGCGTTCAGCCAGGAATATCAAAAGCAGGGGAATCATTTAGTGCTCACGAAGTTGGACTCTGACTGAATGTCAGTGTAATATGTCCAGGAAGTGTCTGACAATCATGCCCTTTCTTTGTTTGTGAGGCACAATGAGAAAACGGCATTAAAGTTGAAGAAAAGGACAATATCAAAGAAGATGGACAAGGAAGGAGAGTTATTTTTAGAAGTGGAAAAATGGAAAGAGAAGGGAGGTGAGGGGTGGGAAA
Organism: Myripristis murdjan; assembly: GCF_902150065.1. Lineage (NCBI taxonomy): Eukaryota > Metazoa > Chordata > Actinopteri > Holocentriformes > Holocentridae > Myripristis > Myripristis murdjan. The sequence continues at coordinate 11,286,159 of NC_043981.1, forward strand.
GGAAGGCGGTGTCACTTCGGGGTAGGGGCGTCTTTCCTGTCCTCCCTGGTTGGAGAGGTTTGTTCCTCTGTGGAAGAATGGATGGATTTAATCACAAATGACAGCATTTCCTCCCGCTGTCCTCCTGCTGGGGCGCATGGCCTTCCTCTCCGACAATCGCATCAGGTCATCGCAGCTGGCAGCCTCCTTCCTTTTCTCCCTTTTCCATTCCTCTTCCACCTTCCTTCTTCTATTTCTATCCTTTTCCTTCTCATACTCCCATTTTTTTTTTTTTTTTTTTTTTTACTTTGCTCCTCCTTGACCGGGCATCTCCTTTTTCCACCCCATCTCTCCTCCCCCTCTCTCTTTTCTCTTCTTCTATTCATATTCTGTCACTCCCAGCACCTGTAGATGTGTGTGGCTCTGAGACAAACCCTAACTCAGAAGCTGCTGAAGTTCACACACTTTCACACGTCAGCCATTTTAAGCTGGTATCTCCCTTCATAGACTTTGTGTCTAAATAATGCTGACAGATTGTTAAGTGAAATGACTACTCAGTCTCATCATTTCCTGTGAGGCGGCGTCTTTACACCCAGCGCCATCTGCTGGCTTCGTTTCATAACACACCCTACGCATGTCCGTGTTTGAGGAAAACCTTAACAAACATGAACCAGATGTTTCCATTTCTGCTCCCAGGTTGACACCAAAGATTGGCTTCCCTTGGAGTGAGATTAGAAACATCTCCTTCAATGACAAGAAGTTTGTCATCAAGCCTATTGACAAGAAAGCTCCTGTGAGTCTGGCTACATCAACATCACCATTCTTTATAAATGTCATGTAACAAGAATATTCCTGACATTGTTTTAACTTCTTGATTTTTCAACAAATAATTTAATTGTACTGAACATTTCTTCCTCCACATATAAAGATTAAATTTCTACCCTCCCTTTTATTCCCCGTGCAGGACTTTGTGTTTTACGCCCCACGGTTGCGTATCAACAAGCGCATCCTGGCTCTGTGTATGGGCAACCACGAACTGTACATGAGGAGGAGGAAGCCCGACACCATCGAGGTGCAGCAGATGAAGGCTCAGGCCAGAGAGGAGAAGCACCACAAACAGATGGAGAGGTAATGAATGCATACATACACATACTTGCACACAATTTGTGCCTATTGCCATTGAAAAGTCTTCTGGGGAAGACAAAGAGAGAATAAAACAGTATTCCTTGGTCTGGAAAAGTTGGGAAATTGTATATATCCAGAGTTAAAGAAATCACACAAACATGCACACATTCTTTGAACGTTGCACTTTGAAACTTGTCTGAATAGGAATGCTGGAAAGCTTGCATTGTGAATGTTTTACACTGCAAGGAGTTTCTGATAAAAATAAGCAGCCTCTCCACTAGAGGGCAGACTTGCCTCTCTTACACATTTGAATGGAGGCTGAAGGAGCGCCTGAATATTTTATGCAGTTAAAGATACTGATAGTTTAGCTCCATTCAGCTTTTCTCACTTGTTACTCAGTAAATATGTTCAGTAAAGCAAATTAAAACTGATTTCTCACTTAAAAATGCTGGAGTAATGTGACACCCACTTTCAAAACTTCCCAGGGCCCAGCTGGAGAATGAGAAGAAGAAGCGAGAGCATGCAGAGAAAGAGAAGGAGAGGATAGAGCGAGAGAAAGATGAGCTCATCGAGAGGCTGAGGCAGATTGAAGAGCAGACGCTCAGAGCTCAGAAAGGTATTCATCTTTCCAATTCTTCACCCATCATCATCACTCTCTCTCTGCCCTCCTTCTCCTCATGTTACAAAATTAGAGAATCCCTCAAGGGCCCTGAGTCAAGGCCAGCCCTGTCTCATCATCATGCTCTCTTTCACCAGGATGAAAAATTAATAGATGAGCTGAAGCCATCACTTTTCCTTTTTGGGGATTTATATCTTTCTTGAGACTCTCCTGACAATTAGGGAGGCACTATAAGCTAACAGTGAGGTGACAGGACTTATACAACGATCTAGAAAGTCCAGAAAAGAGCATAAAATGACTGACAGTTTCCAGGTATTCAAAAGTTAGCCTTATTTTTCTCAATTAAAATTAGGTTTTTTGGCTGCTGATCAGATTAAGGAAGCAATTTGAAGATGTCCCTTTGGACTTTCCTTTGCATGAGCATCTGCCCTTATTTTTTATACTTTATTGACTAAATAAATCAATAAATTCATTTTAAAGAATGACAATATTAATGACAACATTAATACCCAATGAGAAAAATCAGTAGTTCAAACCTAATGTTGAGAAACTTTTAATAGGAGGGGTCGTATTTATCCTAGATCTGTAACAGGTGTGTGTGTGTGTGTGTGTGTGTGTGTGTGTGTGTGTGTGTGTGTGTGTGTGTGTGTGTGTGTGTGTGTTTGTCTGTCCGTTCGCCCACAGAGCTAGAGGAGCAGACTCGCCGGGCCCTGGAGCTGGAGCAGGAGAGAAAGAAGGCGAGGGAGGAGGCTGAGCGGCTGGAGAAGGACAGACAGGCTGCAGAGGAGGCCAAGTCCGAGCTGGCCAAACAGGCCGCAGACCAGATGAAGAACCAGGAACAGCTGGTGTGTGTTTGAATATCAATACAAGTGCATGTGTATATATCCTGTGTTTGGGTTTTTGTGCACTGAAGTATCTGTAGTGTGTGTGTAAGAGATTTAGTGAGTGTGTAATGTGTTGAGCACATTACATTTGTTATGTGTAGGGTTTTTGTCGTGTGTGTGTTTGTGACAGCAGGGTCTTGGTCTGTCTTTTATCCCAGGCTGCTGAGTTGGGTGAATTCACAGCGAAGATCGCTCTCCTGGAGGAAGCAAAGAGGAAAAAAGAGGAGGAGGCCACCGAGTGGCAGCACAAGGTACTGCATCCCACCTCCCACTCTCTGTAGTCACAGTGGTACATTGTGTTTTTCCTGACATTGGCTTTATTCTGTCATCTTCAATTCAAAACAACACAAACACCAGAAAATCCTCTCCACCACTATATAATATGGTTTTTGAATCTTATGGAAAGATAGTATTTCATTTAAGATACCAAAATTGTAATAGTAGGGCATGGAAAACCTTTTTTTAAACATACTAACATGATTATTTCTCTCTTCAGTACAAATACAAGCCATTAAGCACACCTCTAAGTGGAGTCAGTCAAAAAATGATGATGCTTCCACTGTTGATTTCCATTTGTTTTTTTGAAGTGATATTTTTTTAGAAACGATGTAACATTTGAACCGAATGATTCTTCCATTTCCATCCGAGCAGGGGATGAAAATAATATTATTGAAACTAAACTGAGGCTGTGCACTTGCATAAAGCCAGGCTTACAAAATTGATATTACATGAGATAACCTGAACCAGTTCATCTTGGGTTAATATCAATGGGCAGGCGCTTTTTTATGGTACTACACTGCCTTAAATTCACTGCCAGTATTTCACTCGCTGTGTGTGTGTGACTCTGTTACTCTGTTCACACATGACTCAGGAATATTATAGTATCCTAATCCAGGTCCGTCCTGTGTAGGAAGCAGTTGGCATCAAGCCTGACATGACCTTTGTGCTGGACCTTAAAACACTGCCAGCAGCAGATGTGTTTACATTCTGTGCTCCACACGGCAGACAGCATGACACTTCCCAGCTAACCAAGCACAGTTTGACCTGGCCGTGTGCAGGGTCAGCCAACCTGGGCCGACTCTTTCCCACAGATGTGAGACAGTCTCTCTTACGCTCTCCCTCTTCCCTCCTTTCCCTTCCCCCAGGCCATGTCCGCCCAGGAGGACCTGGAGAAGACCAAGGAGGAGCTGAAGGTAGCCATGACGTCGGTGCCAGTACCGGCGGGCGGCCACAACGAGAGCGAGCATGACGAGCAGGACGAGAACCACGCGGAGGCCAGCGCCGAGCTCTCCAACGAGGGCGTCAGCCACATCGACCTGCGCAGCGAGGAGGAGCGCATCACCGAGGCACAGAAGAACGAGAGAGTCAAGAAGCAGCTGCAGGTGAGGGAAAGAACAGGTCGACTTCAGAGAAATTTAGAGTTTGGTGCTGTTTTGGATGTGTCTCGGTATGATTTTCATAATTTTGGTAATGGCACTATTTATGAAAATTTTCTAAACAAGTGAAATTACATGAAAGTATTTTTGAGAGACATGAATTCTTGAATAGGCATGTTTTTGGAAACACAAAAGGTAGATAATGTAGGGACACAGTTGGCTTTGTGTCAATCAAATGTTAAGTTCTGATGTGATGCTGATGTTTAATTTTTCTTGTTCTCTACCTCATTTGCGTCCTCTCTCTTTTGTCTTCGCTCCTGTCAAACCTCCTTTCCCCCCTCGATTTCATCATCTCATGCCTCCTGCCCTTCTGTCTCGCTTTCCTCCCACCTCTACTCTTCCTCCCCTTTCTCCTTTCTCTTCATCGTTACTCCGCTCTCCCCTCTTCCCTCCCTCCTCCCTGCCGTCCACTCTCCCAGGCGCTGAGCTCAGAGTTGGCTGACGCCAGAGATGAAACCAAGAAGACGCAGAACGACGTGCTGCATGCCGAGAACGTCAAGGCGGGCCGAGACAAATACAAGACGCTGCGCCAGATCCGACAGGGCAACACCAAGCAGCGCATCGACGAGTTTGAGTCCATGTGAGCCCCCCACCCCAGCGCCCCCCCACTTCTCTCTCTCTCCCCCTGCTTTCCCCTCTGGGACACTTGTGCCCCAGCGTCCCCCCACCCACCGGCTGCTCGCTTTTCATGGACAACAGATGCTGCCGTCCTCGCTATCCCGCTGCCTGACTCCCCAACCCACGCGAATCTTGAGAAATCCAGAAAGGCGCGGCTGCCACCTTGTCAATCTTTGCCAAAGTTCTGCCCACATTTCCACTCGGAAAGCGTTGGATTTCTCCCCGATACAGAGCTGCCTACGCACCGCTCTGCAAAATAATCACCACGCTGCAGAGAACAAACCATCATTAATGCTTGTTAACCTCAAGCGCAGGGGAAAAAAGAAACTATGTAAAACCTACATGGAAATGATTTGGATTTTTTGTTTTGTTTTCGTTCTTTTTTTTTTTTTAAAGCAAACACAGCCATTGAAAGCTATTTTTGTTTTTGTTTTGCTTGACAAGCTTGTATGCAAAGCTTTAGTATTATATCCTGTGTCTCTAGTTAAAAATGATTTCCTGTCTTCTAATTTTTTAATATCTTCTCCTCTGCTGTTTTTTTTTGTTGTTGTTGTTGTTGCTGTTGACTCATTTTAACGATGCCCTGTTTGTTTTAGTTGTCTGTTGTTCACTTTACGGTGGGCTTGATCCCAGGTGAGGAGTCAAAACTTGAGTTTGGGGTTGAATTAGGTCTTTGTCTCTGTTACATCACGTCAAAACATCTCAAACGCTCGACATGCTTACGCTTTAGTATCTGTGAGTCAGTGAAGAGCTGCGTTAGGGGTCGCTCGACTCTTAATTCAATCAATTTAACTTGTAATTTGAAAGTGGAATTCATAGGTTTATATAGAAAATTATATTGCAATCTTAGTTTAATGTTAGAGCATCAGGAACAACATGTTCAACCTTTGGTGGATTGAGTTGAAGTGAAAGTGAATCTTAGGGAAAGAGCCACGCCGCCTGTCCCGAGGCAGGTTTGGTTGAATGAATGTAGCAAAGGTAACAAAGGGAAACCAGTGTTTTCACATGCAGAGGTGATAGGATCGCATGGAGTGAGGTTGTGCCACTGAGCTATCGCCCTCGAGCTGAAAAGTGTTATGAAGATAAGCTAACTGATTGGTGTGTAGCCGTGTGTGTGTGTGTGTGTGTGTGTGTGTGTGTGTGTGTTTTGTATGCGTCTTCTCCAGCTGTTCCCAGTGTTTGATGTCCAGTCACCATAGATGGTTTTCTCTGCCTGCCAGCTCACAAAGGAACCCAGGGATATTGAGACGGGCGGACAGACAGACAGACAGACAAGTGTCCAGGCTGTTAGTCTGTCCATCCATCTGTGTGTGTGTCTGTGCGTCTGTGTGTGCATGTGTGTGGCTGTGGAAGGCCTGGCACCTCTCTGGCTGGGGAGCTTATGAAAACATCAGTCCTCGACCCGGGACAAATCTCTACCTCAATACTGTTAGCATGGTGACTGACCACTTAAACACTCTGGGTGTCTCGTCCCCCCTCCCTACAAAAATTTAAAAAACAAACAAAAAAAAACTACAAATGTTTAAAAAACAAAATAAGTTGTGATTGAGTAGTTGATGTTAGGTTCTTGGGCGGTGCTCCTGGGCAGGCTGAGGCTGTTGGAGCTCAGCCTCAAGCTGCTTTGTGGCTTTTCGTTGGTTAAAAGAAAGAATATATTTCAGTTTAACGTTGACATGGCTCCAAAATGTATTGTAGAAAACATTTCTAGTGTGTGAGGTGTTATTTGTTACATTTGAAGCTCTAGTTTTACACACCGGCCTCGTCCTGCTCCTGACCTGCTTCAATCCCACATCATCCATCCGATCCCTTGCACTGTCGTCCAGGAAATTTCCCAAATTGTGACAAAGACAAGCTCTGGTGTGAATGTCAGAAAAGAAAAAATGAGTGAGCACCAGTCTAGGGTTATGGAGAGGGTGTTAGATACGTTAGATGGTTGGACCTTCTGGGCTGACAAAAACCATTTGGACCCTCTAAAAGAAAGCATTCCCATGAAATAATTGTATAAACGCCTTCAGTATCTGCACCTTTTGCAACATTTCAACCTCAAGGATCCAAACTGCAGACCTAGCAGTGGATTCTTACGACTTCAAGACTCATGAATTGGTGCAGCGGACAAGGGAAAGTACCTGTTCTTGACCTGAAGGGCCAATTCCTGTCCGGGACGTCTGTTACTGAATCCTGCAAATCTCAAATGGACAACAGGCCAATCCCCTCCCTTTTAAATCCTCCGTATTTTCCTCATCTAACCGCGTCCTTTATGCTCAGACAGCAAATTGACTCCGCCTTTTGCGGGGTGCTAAAATAATGTTCCAAGGTGCATTTTTTTGAAATGAGTGAACCTCATATTTTTCTTTCTTTTTTTTTAAATGTACAACATGATGAAATAAGTTGGTATTATTTGTTACGCTTTACTTGACAGCTGGTGTCGGTCTGGATTTTTTAAATGGCCAGAGTTTTAAAAAAAAAAGTCAAAGCACTTGTGTGTGAAACAAGACACTGAAGCCTGCCTTTTGCGTTTGAATCCACAGTGTCCGTCACTAGAAGGGCCGTGTGTGTTTGCCATAGCAAGTGAATAGTTTATCCTGTGCTTCCAAGCCCTGTTTTTGTATAGTTTTCAGAGACCGTGAAACCAGAGCACGCATCGGTTGACTTGGCGGCTTCACTGGAGGGGAAAACTCTTCTCGACATGTCCACACCCACAAACCCCACGGATCCGGCTGCAAGGCTTCAGTTAGAGTTCGTTTTTTTCTTTTTTTTTTCTTTGCAGCAGAATATTGTTGGCCTGCCTGTCCCCTCCAATGAAGGCAGCCCCAGATGATGCCCGCTCTGGCACCAGCTGTCACGTTTTGCCGTTGAGTTCCCCCCCCCCACCCCTTTACGTTAGTGTTCCTTAAGATAGAAGGCACAGATGGATTGCAGTCCATTTCATTGGTTCACAAATAAAGGTTTCAAATTTTGAGCATGTCGTTTGGGGAATTTTTGCATTCTTTCACATCACTCCCTCGTATATGTCATCATTTTAGGTGAAAAAGTTAATATCTACTGGAAGGTAAACCTGAATTTATGCACTTTTGCAAGCTGGAGGAATCCTTCAAATAACAGGTTTTAAGTCAACAAGACCAAGTTAACACTGTGAGTCTGTTTTTTTGTGTTAAAAAAAAAAATTATACACCACACTATTTCTGAAAATCTTGTAATCTGTTCAGGATCCAAAGCATCTTCATGCAAAACAGACAGCCAACATTATTTGGATACAGAATAATAAAAAATAAGTGGCAAGCTTTCAACGCACATTCAATAGTTTTTATGAATTATTGAAATAATACAAATTTAACAAACACAAGAGGGAGGGACAAATTGGTACTGTGCACAACTGTTTCAGCCGCATCTTAAGTTTTACACCAGGCATAAAATATAAAATAAAAAAATAAAAAAATCCTAACTGGTGTGTCTGAAATTACACCACCTCACCTTGTTTCCACCTTCTGAGTGAGGATGAAGACCAAGAGGAAGGTGACGGCTTCATGGCACCGCTGGGCCTCTGGTGTGAGGATGACATACACCTAGAAATACATTTTCATGTTCGAAATGTGTTGTTGTCTTGGAGCTGCAGCCTCCATGTTCCTGCAACTCAACTTGTGTCTGTATCCTGTAACAAGTGACGATCTGAAACATTCAAACTTGTTAAACGACATGTTTTTCTTTCTTAATTAAGCCCCCTTTCATTCGTTAAATGCAATGTCAACATAATATTTTTTCATGTATTATTTCTGCACCACTTTTCAAATGTGTTATTATTTTTTCTTCTAAAACTGGGGCAACAGAAACTCCTCCATCAGCTACTACTTTAAGTTTGATTACAAGAACTGTTTTTTGGTAGCAAAGGTCTCAATTCAAATAGCAGAAAAGCAGCAAATTAAGGGCTGTTTTCTCTGCATATTAAATGAAAAAACAAGTTTCACTATTCCAATAATCCTACTGAATAATATATTATAACAGGAAAATATGAAGTAGGAAATGAATATTTCAGCCTCAGAGATCATTATATTCCAATGTCACAGAATTGTGATTCATTGTTAAACTGCAAAATATATCTAAAATTGGAATGCACAATACAGTTATAAACAATTAAGCATCAGTAAACAACAGTGTGAATTTCAATGGACACCACATGTTGTGTAACAGTGTTATCTTTAATGAATAATCACAATTACAGTAGGGAATATGTTACAATGATCATTCAGTTAGTTCAGTTATTTCTACTGACAAAATGCAAATACCATTTGAAAGAAGCAAAAAGGATTTTCATTCTATTAGAGTACAGTGGCTTGAAAAGCATTGTAATATCTAAGAAAAGGTCAGTTTTACATACTGGACTTCATTATAAACAGTAAATTACCATTGTGATGAAACCATGGTTAACTCTGTAAACTCTATGTCTGAGAAATATGAGCGTATTTCAAAACTGGGAAAGAAGTTGAATCCCAGATAGCATTGTGTCAAAAATGTTGAATTTACATCAGAATCTTGAAAATTCAGTGTCAAATTAACACTGAATCATGTGGAGGATTGCTTTTGAAGGTGACAAAAAGGCGACACTGAATCAAAAATGACTAATGCCTCAATCAAACATGGGATTTCTGACAAAGTCCAAGTGCTTTTCAGCTTTCTGAACACTTTTAAGTTTAGCCTGAAAAGCTCTGAAAAAAATACAGATCAGCAACGTAGGAGCTGGTGGCTCACAGGGTTGATAGTGGCATGATGTGTGTTGAGGGCCTGTGTCAAGATTTAGAGCCTGTGGGTTCAAGCCTCACCCAGCCCATGAATTTTTGAGAGCTGTAGTCCCAAGAAAAGTTTGAAAAGCTCTGAGGAAGAAAAGATACTGAAGCCTGTGAGACCTGGTGGCTCACAGGGTTGGATGGAAGCCTGAAGAGTTAGAGGTTGTGGGTTCAAACCTCAGTCTTGCTATGAATTTTGAAAGCCAAAGTCCCTGTGTAAAGCTTGAAGTTCTCTGAAGCATCACAAAGCAAATTAACCCAGTGGCTCAGAGTGTTAGGCTGCTGCTCGAAAGCTGAGAGGTTGTGGGTTCAAACCTCAATAAAACTACAACTTTTGAGACACAACAATCCAAGTAAACATTGAAAAGCTCTCAGAGGTGTGTGGAAGCTGGCTGCCCCAGTGGCTCAGAGTGTTAGGCCACTTTGTCAAAGTTTGGAGGTTGTGGGTTCAAGCCTGAGTAAAACTATAGATTTTGAAGTACAACACGTAAAGTGAAACCCAAAACTCTCTAAAGCATCTAAGAACAACGTGAGCCAGTAGCTCAGGGGTCTGAGCAGCCGCACGGAAACACCAACATCATCAGTTCAAGACCAGACCAAGGTGGACACACAGGGCAGAGCAGATCCAAACCACAGGGTGGAATCAGGGTGCGTGGAGACATGGAGACAGGTGGGGTGTAGTTGGATTCAGGGTGCAACAGCCCAGGTGCATCAGGTGAGATAGCTCAGATTGTCAAGTGTAGGGCGAGACAGGGCGAGACAGGGCGGGAGCTCAGATTGTCAAGCATAGTTGGATTCAGGGTGCAATACACCAGGTGAGTCAGAGTGCCACACCAAAAACTGGTTGCTCAGGGTGATAGGATTGTTAAATAGGCCTGTCCACATAGATTGACTCAAGGTGAAACAGAGTCATAGGTCTGACAGTCAGATGACCCACACACCCCTCCCCAAATGAGATGGGAAGTCATGCTCTAATTTTCTAAAATCTTTAGAAGACTTCAGCTCTACCCTTCCCCACAGTGCAGCTGCATAGCAACTTCACCCCCCCTTATATGTGCACTGCCAATTATACTCAACCCCCCCTCCCACATCATGTCACTTACATACAGCATGCACTAGGCCCCTAACAGCAGCTACACAGTGCCCTCACCCCTACTGTAAGCAACTGTCTATTACAGTCACCTCCTACCTTCACACATCAGATGCATTAGGCTCCTCACATTTGCAACCACCCTACAGTTGCATAGTACTCTAACCCCACTGCCAATTACACCCACCCTTCACATATCAGGTACTGTACACAACTAGCCTGTTTGGCTCCTAACACTTGCAGCTGCCCTACAGTGAAGTTATGTAGTACACCCCCCACCCACTATGCAAGTACAGCCAATTATACTCAGTTCACTATTTTAACACATCATGTCAATTACACATAGACTGTATTAGGTTCCTAACAGTTACATTTCTTTGGGCTGGCCTCTAGAAGCCATTAGTTATACTTTATCACTACAACCCAGATTAACACCAGCTTTTATCAATGCCAATTGTTCAACCCCAGGGTTTGAACCCACAACCAAACCAGATTGTGGTCCCCTCAAATCAGTTGCTCATCTATCTGAGCTATTTCCAATTAGCTCATGCATAGTTCTTTCCTTTATTTCTACATCCAAGTGCAACACTGATAACAACATAGAAACTTTCAAGAATGAACAGGCTGGGATTCAAACCTGTGACCTTGCAGGTGAGAGGCACCTGCTGATCTCACTGAGCTACAACCTCTGTCCTTTGATCCACTGGCTGGTTTATGTGAATGTTGAGTGTTGATGGACAGGTGTGTCACAGTGACCACTCCTCACATTCATCAGATTATTCTTGTTAATATGATGTAAACATGGACATTTGATAGTGTTTGAATTTTAATATGGTAAATCAGTGAAATAACTGATGCTCGATTGACAGCACTATATTTCAGCGTTTAATGACAGACGTGTTGATGCAATAAGAAGTTGATTCAATGCCACTTTGCTATCTGGGAACCAAAATCTCCATTTTAAATTTCCACTGAGTGATGAACCACTGGACTAATAGTCAGTCATAGAAAACAGGATAGCATTCCTACTTGGCTACTCACTGCCAACAGCAAAAATATCAGTTAACAGGGGTGTGTTACTGAAGTCATTAAATGTCATATGAAACAGAAGACTAACCAGCAGAGAAACAGGCCAATTTTGTGTACAGAGAGTTCAGCCTAAAGCCACATGCCACAATAACAGCAAGGGAAACTTTCAAGACAAAAAAAAAAACAAAAAACAGCTATATAAACAAATTCAACATGCAAAAAACCAAAACAAATCAAAACATGCATAACAGTTAGCTGAACATAGTTCAGAGTATTGGATGTGTCATAAGCACAATGCCATGAAGAGGCATTACTTTGGGCCCACGCTCAGGTCCCACACTGACACACGGTGCCAGGAGGCCCGAGAGAAGGCGCTTCTTCAATACACAAAAAGGTTCTCTCTCATCAACAGCACGTGTTCTTGTACAATTACTAATCACTTGTACAATGTGGCACGTTTGAGTCTGGAAAGAAACCAACGGGCTGGATTTCGCTGGCTTGTGATGAACTGAACGGCGAGCTCACTCAGACGTCACTCCTGCGGTGGCCATTTTGAACTTACATTGAGATAAACATTTAGCATTTTACAGATTCCCCTTTGCAAACAAAATAAAAACAACGCATCAGAGTCTCAAGAATCCAGAGGGATTCACAATTAATGGTAATATATTTAGCGATCAAAGAATCCAGTCTACTGTGACTAATTTTGCTATTGTGAAGTGATTTGAAGTCCTCACTTTTATGACCAACCTCATTCCCACCCTGAGTGTGGCGTAAGTTCAGAACGGCCGCCGTGGGAATAACACCGAACCCAAATATAAAACCTTTAACCCATGAAACAGGGTTGGGGTCCGTCCAGTCAACTCTCAGTACAAATGGAACTGATATACTGGTTAATGGCGGGATACTAATTCTCTTTTATTTCAAAGACTATACAAAGTTTTTTTTTTTTTTTGTATTTGGAAAACTATCTACTTTATACTGGACTGGATGACGAAGTTGAGAGCAATGATTTCATGTGTTGAAAAATGAACTGACCCCAACCTGGCCATGAAAAGCCTCACTCATTTTCACTTGTCTTTTCAGAATGAGCAGGCTGTAATGCAGCAGGAGGCCTATTACCAGCAAAACCATATTTCTCACACGGCATGTAATTTGAGCTCCTTTAGAGTGTAAGCCAGCCTCAAACCCTAACGCGGATAAATAAGTTGTAATACCTAAACATAGTAGGCAGACAACTCCTTTTGTTTCATTACATATTGAAATAATTGTCTCAAAGCTATTTCCACAAGATAAAACGTTGGAACATCTCAATTGGAACGTAAGTGTTGTCAATGCACTTCATCATATAGCAATACATCAACGGTGATTGATAAATAGGAATCAACAAGTCCATGTACTGTATATAACATCAGCGACTTAGTTAATGATACAATTTGTATCAAACAAAGTTTTTCTCTGTCTAGCATGGATTCAGCTGGGATCTGCTACAGACAACGGTGGACGCTGTCAGGCAAAAGCACAGAGGGGCACCAAGCCAGGGGGAATCTATTAAATATATTTACAATACATACACAGGTTTTATTTACTGATGTGGAAATGTGCTCCTCTGTCTGTAGCAGATACCAGAGTTGACCCAAAATAAAGGGCCAGAAAGAGAGAAAGAGAGCGAGAGGCAGAGAGAGAGAGAAAGAGAGAAAGAGAGAGAGAGAGAGAGAGAGAGAGAGAGAGAGAGAGAGCGAGAGAGATGTCCCTTACTAAAACTAAGGTACACACGACAGGGTCACCCATCTCTACAGCTACGACTGTGACCAAAATACTGACGTCATCTCAAATAAGACGACTATCATTCAGACACCTATTATTACCATCGTGAAAAAACACAAACAGCAGCACAAGACACACAAAGAGATTGATATAATACACAGACCTTGATCAAACAGTAGCTTCAAGTCATCCTAAGCACTTGTTTGAAAGTCATTTTGGATTCTTTTTCAGTGACTGACAACTTGCCTGACACTCTCTGCAAAGTGGTGAAACCAAAAAAAAAAAAAAAAAAAAAAAACAGCCATCTTGTGCTATGAGCACATGAAAGCAGAAAAGCGGTTGGTAAATATTTGCAAACACTATTTGGCTCTGGTTTGAGAATAAGTACAATGTACATAATGCATCTGCAGATTCCTTTAAACCACAGGCCAAAATGCTGAGAGAAGTGATAATCCTTGCTTGGCTTGATGTGATGGTAACTAAGTGGTGATTTGATGGACAGTACAAAAAAGTGCCTTGTGAATTCAATGCATAAATCCTGCATGTGAATGAAAAATAATAAGCTACTAAATAAATACAAGCAAAGAAGAAGAATTGAGCAGGTGTATACCAATCTTCACAAGTCGCACTTTGTCACTGTAAGACATTTCATCAGCTGACCATTGTCACCCTTCATGTCATTAGGTAGAATTGATTCAGCTCCACTGACCCTTGACCATTTGGATTATCAACAGCATTTTTTTTTCTTTAAAACGTCTGCATTACCTCATCAGTGTCTTTATAGAAGCATAACAATCCAAATGCATGTCAGCATTTCCAAAAGTGTCATCATACCAGACATGCCTGTTCTGAAGCATTACACTATTGGACGCATGTAACTTTGGCCCAACACTTGTTGCATCCTGCCGAGTTTTGAGGGACGTGATTTTCCACGTTCTCCAAGTTTTCCAGCTGAGGATGCTCCACTCCCCATTGATTTCCAATAGGAGACGACAGTGTTCCTGATCACAACTGCGAGGTTCGATCAATAGCCTGACTGGGCTTTTTCTGCCAAGATGGCAGCTGCCAGCTGCTGGGGGTCTGTGATGTGGGGGCTCCTGGCCATCACCCTGCTCACCAGCTCCGGGGGGAAGATGTTGCACAGGTTGACGTACACCTTCTCCCTAACGTCTCCATAGTGACCGTGTGCAGGGGACGCTGGGTGGTGGGACATGTAGGAGGGCGGGGCATGGGAAGGCACAGTGAGGTGGGAACTGGGAGGTGGGTACGGAGGGAGAGATGTGGTAGACGGGTGAGGTGGGTGAGGAGAATGGGCCGGAGGCGGCGGGTGGTTCAGGTAATGCGTTGGTGACGGGTGGAGACTCGGGTGAGAGGAGTGGTGCTGGTCGTAGCTGTCTTGTGCCCAGGGGGGCGTGTGCCAGGATGAATGGCGGCTGTCCAGCAGGCTCTGGTAAGCAGATGGCTCGTAGTGGGACGGCTGCGACTGGGGCTGCCTATAGTACGAGTCCCAACTGGGCAAAGCCTTTGGCCGATGGTGGTGGTGGGACGTCGAGAGGTGTTCGTACAGGCGTGAGTCCGACACGCTCTCTGCTCGGGTTGGGGCCAGACAGCGGCCAAGGGGAGACCCAGGGGGGTGAGGGTTGGTCTGGGGCAGGGAGTGGTAGTCCCCTGGGCAGCTGGAGCGGGCGGACAGTGGCTGGTGCTGGAGGTGAGGGGGTAAAGGGTACAGGGGTCGCTTCGGGGGAGCATCCGGAGGCTGATCGTGGGCACAGTTTTGCCCGCGTGTCAGGCTCAAGTGGTAGCTGTGGACCCCAGTGTTAGACGTGTGGATATTTGCGTAGTCGGAGGGATGAATGCCCCGAGGTTCATGATGGGGATACAACCGGCTGTGGGGATTCGCGTAATGGAGCCCGTCTTCCAGTAACGTGTCCGAGGGGCATCCGGGACACGTTCTGTCGCTGTAGGAGTCGCAGCTGCTACTGCAACTCACACTGCTTTCACTGCCGCATTCAGAGCCGGCAGAGCCCATGGAGCCCAGCCGCAGGTCCGTGTCATTGGGGAAGCGACAGTCTGGGCTCCGTCGGGAGGAGAGACTCAGGCCCGAGTAGGCCCGCGTTACTGAGTAGTAGCTCAGATCTGGAGACTCACAGTGGGGGTAAAGGTCATGAGTGGAAGGTGGTAGGAGCCCGTGAGGAGTGGCCGCTCTGGACGGCTGGTCCTGGAGGAGGCTGAGGCCAGATGGAGGGCCTCCCGGCGCAGGAGACATGGTTACACTCCCACTGCAACTACTGCTGCTGCTAGCACTGCTGCTACTGCTACTGCTGCTGCTACAGATGCTGTTCTTCTGGCTTTCCCCTCTCCCCTTCGCCAGCAGCTTCTCCTCAGCATCGCTGTAGGACAGAGCTCGGATGCTGGGGTCCGACTGCCTTTTCGGGGCACCTTTTTTGGCCTCAATGCTGCCAGCCGGTACACTGTGGCTCTTCACTAGCCCAGCGTCGCCCTGGTTCTTTGTGGTAACGCAGGTCTTGGCACTGGCACGCAGTTCATCCGCCACAGCACGCTGGGGCTGAGCGCCTCTCTCTGGGTGGTAGTACTTACATTTGTGACCGTAAGTGCACTTCTTTCCTAGAGGCAAGGAAGGGGACAGAGGACACCAGGTTGACCACAGCTGAAGGGGGAGCCATCAAGTCAATATGCCATCTTTTCACTGCTAAACCCATTATGAAGACAAACTGTCACTTGAGACATGCATGATGTGATATCAGGGTTATAGTCAAATATTTTCAGCTTTCACCTCAAACATTTCTAATAGGTTATACAGAAAAATTATTTCAGTATTGGACAACATTCTGGATGCACTTTGAATCAATCATCATTGTCCTGTTTCTTGGACAAAATAAGACCTGCAAAGATCATTTTTATGTGCATTTGGGTGAGTTTTCGCAAGTATCTTTGCTCTCACCGTATGGACAAGGCTGTTTCTTCTGTTCAGGCATGATAGGTCTTTTCCTCAGGAAGTTGTCTAGGCTAGGACCATGACGGCCAAGTGGGTCATCTGGGGGCATGAACCTGAGATTGAAAAAGCCATGGGAATTTAATCAGTAAGTGTTGAAGGAAAGTACCTAAGTGTTTTTTGTCTATACACACTCCGCACAGTTGGAGATTATCAGTACTTGTTTCCCTACCTTCTGAAGAAGTAATTTGCCTCCAGTCATTTTCGAACCGTATGCAAAACAGCTTCCACAGAAAATGAAAATTGCACGAGCTAGATAATCCATCACAGTAAGAATGAAACCTTAATTTGGTTTAGTCAAAGTTCCTGTTTTATCAATATTTCATGACTGGCGATCACCTGAAACCCACAGGAAAAATGGATATAGACCCTGAAAAACATGTCACCTTCAAAAACACATCCTCACATTCATTGCCTTCAGTAATTTATCTTGTCACAAGAATTCCCCTTTAAAAACAACAGGCAGCTGACAAATAATGTCACAGCAAATGTCACGGCAGTCATGAAAATCTCAGTCACAGTTGCCCTTTTGCATCTCAGAGGGAGAAATTACCCTGAATTAAACCTACATGAAACATGAATGTGTGCACTAGCGCTCTGAGCACAGGTCTATCAGGCTGAGATTATCACATGGAAACCTGTCTGCCCCCTCGACCGCCCCTCCTTACTTGTCGTTGACGAATGAATACATCAGCAGCCGCTCGTCGATGAACTTCTTCCACTCGGGCTTCTCGTTTGCCAGGTCGCGGTAGTTGTCATTGGAGACGATGATGCCGTCTGACTCATAGGCCAGCTTGACGATGAAGCGGTCGTCATAGCAGACCACACGGCGGCCCTGGACGCGCCGCGAAGGAGTGAAGACCAGAATCTTTTCCTTCTCTAGGCGACGCAGGATCTCCTGATCTGTGGGCAGAGGGAAAGATGGGAGGCTTTAAGAGAAATGCTGCCACGGTAATCCCAAAACTGGCTTCAGCTTCACTGTTACATAAATTTTACACAATCAATTAAACATATGTGCCATGACTGCTGGTGTGTGTGTGTGTGTGTGTGTGTGTGTGTGTGATCAGAGGGGGTCCTGATGTCGTGCACCGACCTGTTATGGGGGCGTCGGGGCGGGACTGCTCTTTCCTCCAAGCAGGCACAAACACCGTGATGTCATGGTGACCGCGCTCAACGAACCAATCAACCGCCAGCTGGATACCATGGCAGGAAAACACTTCCTTGTTGCCATGGCTACAGGCCCCCGAAAGAGAGGCAGCAGGTGGTTATCAAATAAACATTTTGCGGTTTGAATATATGGAAAAATGATGGATACTAAAACGCCATTTTTTTCACCACTTAAAATTCTGGATCCAGATGCTGACAAGTAATTACAAACTCTCAGCCTTAATTCTGAAAATTTCAGTACTGAAACAATTAATTGATTAACTGAAAATTTTGATTGACTGATTAATTTGTTTTAGTGATTTTATCAAGTCAAATTACTAAATTTAAATGCAATGATTTGGTTGCTTTTCTCCATTTTATATCATTGCACAATGGATGTACTCTTAATTATTAATCAATGAACAAAATAAAACTATCAACGGGTTAATCAACAATAAAAATAATTGTTTCCATGTAATATTCACCTCATGGCCACGTTACTGCCATCCACAACAATGGGCCGCAGGTTGTCCTGGTCGCCCACAGAGTCTGCAGGACAGGGGGAGTCTGACCGCTGGCCCTCCAGCGAATCAGAACAGCCACACGAGGAAGAGGAGGATGAAGAGGATGAGGTAGAGGCTAATGATCCAGTCGTCTGCTCGCTGTCTGATTTGGTGCCCAGTTTGACCAGCTCTCCCAGTATGTCATTGATAAGCGTGTCCGGGCCGAGCTTAGACAGCACCAGGCGCACCGTCTCCTCAGAGTAGCCCAGCTTCAGGGCAAACTCCAGCTTGGCCTGGTACTCCTTCACGCCGGAGCCGGCCCTGGGCTCGTCCCCCGGCCCGGCCCCGGCCCCGGCCTCTGACGTTGAATCGGACACAGATGAGTCCGGTGGAGTCTCGGACGGGCACGGACACGGGGAAGCGGACGGGGAGTGAGAGGGGGTGATGTGTTCGGGCTCGGGTGGCAGTTCGGACGGGAGCTCTGGAGGCCCCTCAGTCCCCAAGTCCACACACGGGGTCCGACAGAGTGGCTGGTGGGTGTTCTTGCTGTGAGCCGGCCCGCCCTCCCCTCCATCTGGGTCAGGGCCGGCAGCGACGGCGACGCCGGCACTGGAAGTCAGCACTGCCTCGTACTCGGCGTCGGACCCGGGGTTCTCCTCCGCCTCCCCAGGGGAAGGGGAACTGGCGGTGCTGCTGTTGCCGGAGCTCTCCCCCTGCTCCTCCATAGCAGGGGGCCCGTCAGCACCGCCAGCCTGCCGGTCAGCCCCTGCTACGTGGAGGTATTCCAAATCCAGCCCCAGGTCGAGGATGTGGCCTGCTCCAGTCTCCACATGGTCCTTCTGGCCCATGGATCTGTCACAGACATCCAGCGCACCGGGCCGACTGCTGCCCGCTCACAAAGCTCGACTCATTGGCACCTAGAGAGAGAGACCAACACATGAATTATTGTTGCTGAGCATTATTCTTACTTTTTTATTATTTACATGTACCTGTCTGTATGTGTGGATGTTTGATATGTGCGTATACAGGAAATTTGACAAATTTTCCTGATGTGCTATCTCTCCTATTTTCTGCTTTTCGTACACAGGGCACCCGAGTGAGAGAAAGTTTACTCTCTTTCACTTTCTCTTTCACTTGACTGTTATCAGTTCACAGCAGAAACCAAACTAGAGGAAGTGATAAAAAGATTAATGTAAATACCTCTGTGCGCATTTCCATCACAAAATGACTGGCCAGAAATACTTCAGTGAACAAAAGAAGCTTTCTTATATTTTGGCAGAGGTTAATGATACAGCTCCTAAATATGTTTGCTGCCAGAAATGTGTGTGTGTGTGTGTGTGTGTGTATTCTACTAATGATATGATATTCCCTAATAATATTCTCTGTTTCCATAATGATTGGTAATGGACATTAAACACAGGCTGCACACTCCATAATGTAAGATTAAAGTTTAATGATCCATGTAGGAAAACTGGGTAAATGCCGGAGGAGTGGGAGTTATGCACACTCATATTTCACACGGCTCAAAGACAAGTATCAGCTGGAGTTGCCTGGGAGCCAGAAGAATTATTGAAACATGTGAAATAAGACCTGTGAAACAAGATGAAATGTAGTCAAATGAGTGGGAGGATTTGCATTGAGACACCTGAATATATATACAACAGTCAAGGCTGACAGTTTAGTTTAGTTTGAATTCTCTGTCTAGGAAAATCAAGCCTCAGACATCCAAACACTGGGAGGCCCTGAGCTGATATTTACATTGGCTCTGACTGGCTGCCTTGGGCACTGGGGGTCTCCGGCGGGGCACAGATTGGCTGAGACAAAGGGCCAGTGGGGGCCTCTCACCCTAATTAATGGACTCCCGCTTTTTCCGTCTGGCCCCAGCGTGTTTTTATAGGGCTACGCAACGGCACATTCATCTAAGGGGGAACAGAGGGTGAACTGTTCAGAAAAAAACACACCCAGCCGTTGGCTCGGAGACGCACAAACCCTCCCCCCTCTCACTCTACCTGGTAATTAAGGCCCATATGCTTCTTCCCATTGGCCTGGAAGAGTCACTCTTTATAACACAGAGGGACTCTGAGGTCACGGAGCCAATCAGCATAGTGCATCTGGGGGCCCCGGGGCGTAGGATGCAGTTAGCACTAATCTGATTGGTGTCAAACGGTTAAGAGAAATCCATGCAAATAAGAGGAGGCATCTTGGAAAGTTAATCCAAGATCAGGAAAGCGGTAATCTCCTGAAACGAAATTGCAAGCACAGCCTTTTCTAATGATGCTGAAATTAAAATTAATGGAATTAAGACTTTCTTTTATTTAATTTCCATGGACATTTTCAGTATAAACTGTCAAATTCCTCCTGTGTGTACCTTCAACAAATCAATCCTGTGTCAGTGTTTTTTTCATTATTAACTCCCCATTATAAGTTCTCTGAATCAAAATATCCTGACATCTCTCAACCCAAATCCACGTTATCTGGCTGGAATGGCGAGTGACTTAAGCCTGTGGGTGGAAGGGGAGGAGGGAGAAGAGGGAGAGGAGGGGAGTGAGTGCGCATTTTATGAAAAAGGGCTGCCTAGCAACGTGGCCGTGGTACTGTTGCTAAGCTACAGCTGTTGAAAGCATTTCCCCTTCCAAATGCCAAGACAGAGGCTGTGGCGTTCACTTGGCGAGACCCCCCCCCCCCCCCCCCCCCCCTCCAACACACACACACACACACACACACACACACACACACACACACACACACACAGAGAGAGGTCTGATGTGCAGGAGGGAACAGAGGGAGGGGCTTAAGTGTGCCCGTCAACCCCTCCACCACCCTTCACCCATCCGCCCACCCACCCAACAATGAACCTGCAGGGGTGATTAGGACTGGGACCTTGGCATCAACCATTGTGGGCGTTCATGGTACTTGTGTACGTGCGCACACACTCACACACACACACACACACACACACATGAACACATCATCTCCCTCACAAAGTGACTCATGCTGCTGCTGAAAGAGCGGCGCTAGTGGGAGCATTTCATGGCGCGCTGTGCTCCGCTCTGCTGTTCTGATTCAAAGCCAAAACCAATTTTTCATGTGAGCCTCCTCAGTCCAACACACACACACACACACACACACACACTGACACACACACACACACACATTGAACGAAGGGTTCCAGACTCTGATGCAGCAAACAGGAAGCAGATCATGTTTGAGATGACTGTTTTACATGTCACCACATCAGACGTGTGCACAGGTGTGTCAGGAGGCCTGCTCGGGTCATGGAAAAGTGACGGTGACTAAAAACTCTGGTGGGGAAAACCCAACC
Organism: Myripristis murdjan; assembly: GCF_902150065.1. Lineage (NCBI taxonomy): Eukaryota > Metazoa > Chordata > Actinopteri > Holocentriformes > Holocentridae > Myripristis > Myripristis murdjan. Next base: position 11,307,468 of record NC_043981.1, read on the forward strand.
ACCGGCCAATCCGAGCACGTTACAACCAACACCAAAAATGCAAATCGATTCAATTTAAATGAAATCTGACCCCGGCAGCGAGCCCCTAATGATTACACAGGCACATGTAGAAAGATTTTACAAGTGAAGGCAGGGGTTTTTGAACATTTGTCACGTTCCGGAAACCAAAGTGACTCTCATTAAGCTGTAGACCGCCGTGCGAAGTGACTCTGCCTTAGAGACCCTGACATGAAAAGAAACTCCACGATGCGTCAAGTATTTCATTATCTAGATGTAATACTTCAATGTGGACAAACAGCTTCTTTAACTTGGAAGCTGAAGTAGCGACAAAGTCAGAAAATATAATTTTTTCCATATTGCACAATGTCAAATACATATTGTGATTGAAGCTACATCATTGAAGTGAAATATCCAAAGCCAAGATGCCACTGTTTCAAGGCTGCAGCATCACATCAAAGATAAAATATAGAGATGTCTCGGGCATCATTTTATACACATTTCCCTGCAATTCAGCAGAACATATTTTGGCATCTTTGGAAACCTGTGCCTTCGCAGCATCAGGCCCACTCACAGTGGCCGAACGCCAGGCCGACCCAACCACAATTATGTCCACAGTCTGCATGCTGCAGGCCGGAGGGGGGGTTGATTTGTTCGCATCTTTCAAACATCAGTGGGCCAGCTCCCACACACAGCAGAATTGGTGGCGCGCTTTGATGGAGGCAGTAATGAATATGTAACACAGTGCTTACAGCGCTTTGTGTGTGTGTGTGTGTGTGTGTGAGAGAGAGAGAGAGAGTGAGAGTAAAGGAGGTGGGGGGTGAGAGTGACTGGAAGGGTCCCGGTCCTGCGGTGTGAAGGGGCGGGCTGGGAGGGGTCGGGGGGGCGGTTGTCTGGCAGTACATCTCCACATGCTTGACACTGTGCAATAACTATGAAAAAAAGGGGGCTGGAGCAGCATAATCAGCAGCCAAATACAGTATGTGTGTGTGTGTGTGTGTGTGTACGCGCACGTATCGAGATGGAAACATGGAGGCGTGCTAGGCTTTCCCCGCCAGCAGGGCAACAGATGTCTGCTGAGCAGTGTGTGTGTGCAACTGGTGTTCCCCCCCCTTCCCGCACATGCACACATACACACATACACACACACATACACACACACACACACACGCTGCACCCCTGTCCCACACAGCCGACAGAGTGAGAAGAAAGACGCAGCGGGACAGACAGGCAGCACTGACACTCACAGAGAGGACAGCCGGTTGGACTGAGGCTGCGAGATGTACACACACACACACACACACCCACACACACACATATATATATATACACATATACAGAGTCCAACATCTTGGCTCAAGCCGTGCTTGCTGCAAACATCCCACCAGCCTCTTCTGACCCAGATTAAGAGGCCTACTTTTTTTAATACCCCCCTCCTCCAAAAAAAAAAAAAAAACAAAAAAAAAACATAACATTAGCCCATCCCCCGTCCGCTCCATATCAACACAGATTACAGATTACACTTCTGGTAATGCATTCTACCATTGTTTTATGGTGTGTGTGATTATTTCTGAGTATATTTCCATCAGAAACTTTGTACTTAGAGAATTATGTCTTAATCTAATTATATATGTAAAGCACTTTCAGCTGCAATGAAGGGGTTAAATTTCATCTTGTGCTTTGACAATTCCTTTCCCGACTCATCATTGCTCATTTCTGCTCAGAAACAGAGGATGACCAGCACATTCTTCTCTCATGTTGAGCTCAGTAGAGAGGAATCCCATTATTTCACAACGATCTGTCACTGTTTTCTGCTTCTTTTGGATCAGATTATTTGGTGAAGTCAACGGTTTATGTTGTTTAGGCCCGAGCTGCCGTGCTCTACTCTGACCTTGAAGATCTAAGGAAGAGGAGGATCAAAGGGGAGACAGGAGATGCAGGAGCGACCTGTCACACAGGTACCACTGCTGCAGACGGGACACCACAAATTGTCCACTTCCTTCCAAACCTCTCAAAGGCCTCGGCTGTGTGGGACTTCACAACAGAGATAAAAATCAAGGCAACTGATTTGAATGTAACAGAGACCGGCTGGCTGATCTAAGAGGCCAAATTTAGGTGTGACATTCAGCATGCAGGCAGATAGAGGTGGAAAGTTAATAATACTCACCGGTGACTTCAGAAGATTTTGGCCTGTGATGCGAATTAGGAAAAAAAAAAAAAAAACTCAAGGTGGTAAATTAGCTCATTCCTGCCATTTTAAATCCGTGAAGCCCAGATTTCCAAAACTTTCAAAAGATAAGTTCCAAAGTTGTCCCTCTCTCTCTCTCTCTCTGTCCTCAGCTAAATCCAAGGATGAGTCTGATCCTCGGCCACATGCACAGAGCATCCAACTCCAGTCCAGCCAAGGCCCTCTGTCCTCACTCACCGAGTGTGTGTGATTTCCAGAGCTGAGTGTGTGTGTGTGTGTGTGTGTTTTTTTTGCCTCCAGAAGAAGCAAGGCAAGTTGGACAATGAGTGGCAGAACAGATGGACCAACAATGTCTGCCACCCCCCCCTCCTGGTTTGAGTGGCTGGTTTTCGACCAATGGGAGCGCGCTTGGTCTTACAATGAGATGCAGGGACAAGAAGAAAGGGGGAGAGGGGCGGGGCCTTGAGGGCAGATGCCTGCAACACCCAGTCTCCCTGAGGCACGCGTACTCAACACACTCCTTTGGGCTTGTCTCTCTCTCACACACACACACACACGCACACACTCTGCCCTCCTTGCTCTGAAAGGGCTTCCCCTGTGTGGCCGATGAATCAACGAGGGGGTGGGCGGCTGAACAATGGAGCGACACAATGGGAGGCTGGGGAGGGCAGCTGCAGTGTGAGGGCTGGTGCTATTACGGCCCCGGGCGGCAATGGAGAACACCTGGCTATGGAGAGCTGCAGTCACTCTCCTCTCTTTGTCTCGGATTGGGGGTGGAATGGGGATGGGTGGGGTGGGGTGGGGGGGCGGTCAAACTGAAAGAAAGGGCCAAGGCTCGCTGAAAGCCGAGCGTGGCCTCTAAGAGAGTGCTAGCGGAAAAGAGGGGGACTGTGGCCGCGCTGAAAGGGAAGAAAGATAAGCGTGGGGGGGGGTGGGCGAAGGACATCAAAAAGTTTTATGTCCCAATGAGAGCAAAGAGGGGATGCTTCCTCATTGTTGTGGCACACTTAAGGGCAGATGACTCGGAAGCACAAAGCCTTAGATTTCTCTCTCGCTCCTTACTATGTGTTTATGCAGCCGGTTACAATAAGAACCGGGCTGATAGGAGCCGAATTTCTTGCGTTATTGTGGCTACAAAGACACGCCTGAGTCTAAAGGACACAGTGACACGGTGCAAGGACGCGACTTCTCTCTCCTGACGTCTACGCCGGCTAAAAATTAAACATCCCTTCTAACCATAATGCCTTATTGTGCCATGAGGGCATGCATTTTTGGCCCTGGCAGCCACAGTCAGAGTGTCTACCTGTTGAGTCACACCAAGCCACTAAAATGTGCACACAAGTCGATGTGGCTTACTGGCAACGTGGCAAATACAATAAATTTGCCTGAGAGAAGAGATCAGCCTCATGGTTGGAGTTTAAATTGACAGGAGAACCAGCAGCTTTTAGAGAAAGTGCACTTTTAATAAATAAGCCAGAGAGGAATGTTTAGCACGTTTTCATCAGTGTAAATTATTTGGGCAGTGCGATCCCCTCAGACTTTCTCCTTAATGAAACAGAAAGCTCTGATTACGAGCCAAGTGGGTGCAAAGGGCTGAGTGTGGACCGTAACTTGCACTCTGCCTCGGAGACAACAGACCCACAACATGAGGGCCTTCACCTTGTTTTACAGTGTAAAGTGAGCATGAAACATGTGAGATTGTCTGCCACTTGAGCACTGAAGTGATGCGGCGATGCGGGTGTCTGCCGGCATCGTGGTGGTAAAGATTCCTGATTTACCAGTCGATCTTCATTCTGACCCTCCGCCAAGCTCGTGAGCTGCTGGTATCGGACGAAAAGAATGAGATCATCGATACAGGAGGCCGAAATCAGATTTCTCCTCAAGGTTAAAAAGCTAAGAGATCGGTGGGGGAAGACCTCGGAGTTGACTGAGATGAGTCAGCTGAGGTGGTTCAAGCACCGGGCAAGGATTTGGAAGTAACCTCGATGCCAGGCTGGAGGAAGCCCCTCGATCACCGTGGAAAACAGCCCAACCAATCAGACCCACCAAAATTTGTGTGTGCTCCATATTTTGCCAACCATTTTTTTGCCCTCACTCTTTCCCTGGCTGAACAGAAACCACAAATCCTCTCCGTTGGGTAAAACTAGGTGTCCGAGGAAACAGGGGCGTTGATCAAAGCCGTGAGGAGGTGTGCTGGGAAGAGCCCCGGGGTCAATCCAGGGAAAGTTAGAGCATCTAGCCTACATCTCCCAGCATGCCTAGAAGTGCAGAAGTGAGATCCACAAAGGAGGAGCTGGACAAAGCTGTCCGGGAAAATGGGCTCCGCCTGCCCTGTTGGCACCGAGAGCCTGACCTGGGTTAGTGGTTAGGTAGTTATTCTGTAGGAGTTTAACTGAGTCAGTGTGTAATTTATGATAGAATATGCTGTTTTTTATTACTACCCAAGATTTATTCAGCAAGTTTTGAGCATTTTCAGTCAGTTCTGTGGAGTTTTGCTGTGTATTGTGATAGAAATCGTACGTATTGTGATACGTATTAAATCATGAGATCCTTTGCCAACATCCAATTCTAGTAATTGGTAATGGGCAGCACCAAGATACAGAAGACACTGAAACTATTACCTCAGCGGTTTAAGGAGGGGGAAAAAAATCAGCGAGTAGAGAAAGAAGGAAGTGAAACATCATGGAAACAGGTTATTATGTCATGAAACGTGTCCCAGGTATCACAGTGTGTGCTCTCCTGAAACGTGGCTGCTTAAATAAGAGCTGCTGGTGGCCAAACAGAAAAGTGTTCTTAGTGAATTTGCCTGATTAAATAATAAAGTGCTGTGGGTCGGCTGCCTGGCTGGATCGAGGGTAAACAGTGCGGGAGGTGCGGCAGCTGACCCGGTGCGCGGCGCCTGTTGTAACCAAACACAGAGCGGGTTTCAGTTGACAGCGCTCTGTTCGCCATCTGCTCTAATGAACAGGTGTGTGATCAGAACAACTGCAGACCTGCTTTTCCTCTTGGCAGACAGATAAACACAAGGCACGGACAAAAACAAAAAACAAAAAAAAAACACAGGTTAGCGGCACAGTTCACTGCAGGTTCAGGCCGCATTCACGCAGTTTCCTCCTCTGAGGCAAGAATGAGAAACATTCACAGAGGTGGTGAAAGAGCAGGAGAAACAGCCGAGTCAGACATATTTTGTTTTATGACCTCATATCTTTTAAAGACAGGCAGCACTGAGGCGGGTCAAAAAGAAGTAAAAAAAAAAAAAATTCTTGGCATGCTTTCTTGTTTGGTGAGAGCAGAGGCACTTACCACGTTTAAATTATTGAAATTCAGTTTCGTTTTTGTCAATGATGGATTACTGATCGGAAACCATCTGAACTCCCTCCATCTGGCTTATGGCAAATGCTTCAAATCAATTGAAAACAATGTCTGCCCCTCGTTTTTAGCATCACAAGCAGACCTTTTGACCTCTCTGGTTTATCTCCTGACCCTTGTGTTTGCACTTCGCACTGCTAAACAGTGAGCACACACTACCAGGTTAAAAGGTCAGGATATCATGGGAACATTTAACAGTATGGCATCTGTGTGACATCCAGATCCACATTAATACAAAGTGGAAAGAGAAAACCTTGGTGGGCAAAAGGTCCAGTGTATCAGTGGTGCAGGTCTAAATAAGTTTTCACATTTTTAAACTCACAATGAAATGAATTCATGTTTCACCTTGCTATCAAATTCCCTATATCATAATAAGCACTTATTTATAATTTAACAGCATTCATTTTTTTTTTTTTTTTTCCAAAGGGAAGAGAGCAAAACCCTGTTGCTTCTTGTTCCTGGAACACAGTGTATTTTTAGTGATCACTTCATGGTGTACCGGTAGGCGTACACACACACACATCCCGGCCAATAACAAGATCATAGATTTCTGAACAATCTCCCATCATCTCCAACCTGCAACTTGACAACTCACAGAGAAATGAGAGCGGTGACATCCTCTCACACCCCGCCTGGGTTACCTAACACACTCTGGTTTCATCCCAGCAGCTGGATTTTACTCATTTTGAGTAATCTGGACTTTGTGACTGTTCAAAATGACACGCTTGTGATATCAAATTTCTCTTGATGACCAAAAATAAACCAAATTATGCAAACAACACCCCACCAAAACAGTTTCCGTCTGACTTTACCAGCACCTGTGCCTCAAATTCATGAAACCAGTTGCAAACAAGCTTTATAGGCATTATGAAACTTATTGAACCCTTGAAAACGACACAAATATGACTCCAGCCTCACCCTAGAAACCCAGAATAAACTACTCCAGTCATGAGGGGAGACCAAGGGGGGGTCTCTGAGGCACAATATGAAACAAAACCGAGCAGCAGCAGCCAGGATCTCCAAGCCAGGGTGGTGGACAGAAGAAAGGACAGAAGAAAGGAAGAGGAGAGGGTGGGAGAGGCTCATGGGACAGCTGCTGGGCCGAGCACACACTCACACACATCATCATCATCATCATCATCATCAAAAGCCTGGACAGTGTCTGCTCTGATCCTCAGGGAGCCCTGGTACTATTACTAGCAGAGAGTAGCAGGGAGACAGGTGATGGGTGGAGAGGCACACACACATATGGCCTGGATTCTGCATCTTTGTCTAATTAAATTCACAACAGATAACTAGTTGGAGCCTGAATCCTGCCCGGGCCTCCTCCGTTCACTCTAATGCACACAGGAAAATCATGAAAAAATAAAATATGTCACACACACAGCATCGTTTCAGAGGCAGACTGGCCGCAGCTGCTCCCCCCGCCTGTTGAACGGGGCCTCATTCTATACAAAGTCCATAAGGATGTTGGGGAGCGCGCACAGGGGCGTGCACGGTCACTGCAAACCCAGCACCGTCACGACCTCGGCTCGGCTTCACCCACGGAGAACCGCCGCCCGTCACGCCGGCGCGTCCGGTCGATGGACGAGGAAAAACACACACTCACCTGGTCCCTGCCGCCGGTGGAGCCGCGGTTCAAAGTGTGTGTTCAGACGGACGAAGGTTCCCATCACATTCTGGCGACGCAAAACATCCGGCCAGGCTGCAGCGTGACCCAGCCGAGCGAGCGGCGTCAAGCTGCCGGCGCCGAGCGAGCGACTTCCGCCCTGCCCGCGCGCCAAAATAAAAGCCCACGTGTGTCGTATGTGGAATTAAAGTTTCATTGATCCCGAAAATCGACATAAAACAAAATAATTTCCATGAACTGTGTGGAAGGTGTGTAGGTATTTGTGTTTTGAGTTTTTTCTTTATTATTTGTGGAGATTATTATGTTTTGAAGGCTCAAAGTTTCACCAACTTTGCCAACTTGATTTAATAGTTATAGGCAGGGGCGCTGCCAGGAATTTTGGGCCCCATGAAAAAAATATGTATCTACTCGATTATGGTTTAATAATTTTATATTAGTTTTTACCTTTCTTTGGGGCCCTTGGAATTGTCCTAACTTTCCCCCATATACGGCGCTCCTGATTATAGGCTCAAGAGAATTAATACTAACATGCCGAATCATTTCGATTAATCGATATATTACTCTATATTCTAAAAACACACTTATAAGGTGAATTATATGTAGTAAAACTAATGTTTTCCATAAGGCTGGACCGAGTGTGACAGTCTCTGACAACCAGTACCGGGACTGCCACATGGAAATAATATTTTTAAAAAATTCATTATGAGTATTCATCTGTTTTTTATATAATTTGCAGATGCATTTCATTATACATATAGTGTATGCAAGGGTTCAAAGTGAAGGTCTCTAGATTTATTTTAGTATATTTAATTTTTTTTTTTTATCCCTCCCCATAATACTTTTGCTTTTTACAAAAATCATAAATTCATCATAAGAACATGAGGTTACACTGAACAAAACACATGCCATCACATAATAGAAAATCTTAATTCTCTTTTTTTATGCCTTTGGTTTCAATTAATGGATTTTTCTGTTATCTTTCGGTGGGACTCTAGAAATTCAACCTCAGTTCAAAGTCACTCGGGAGATTTTGACGTGTTCACCCGCTCCTCTTCAACGTTAACGCCCTTGAGTTTGTGGCTTTTATTTTGAATCGCGCCCACAGGAAATATCATCACGGCTTGTCGCGGCGAGCTTCACCGAGCTCGTGCGGGGATGGAAGCGACGGCGAGTGGGATGGGCGGTGAGGCGCACTACAGCGCCATCCTGTGGAGGAACTGATAATGACAGCCACGTCCCATCGTGTAATCAAAACTTTCAACTTTTTACACGAGTCGACGACTGATAAAACGTATTTAATATATGTTGATCACATGTGCACAATTCAAATGATGAACACATGCTGTAACTGATGGTTTAAATCGGGAAATAACTTCAATAATTGCATGCATTGATATATAAAGGCACTTATGTCAGACTATTTATATCTCCCTTCTGTATTTTCCCACCAATACAGAACTTAAGCCGTTGAAACTGCCAGCAGCAAAACCCCACAATGGCTTAAACTGTACTTTTTGTGTATTTTGTATTTTATAATGGTGCCTGTATTCTAATTACTTCTGTCTGATCTGTCACGCTGCCTGTTTACTCTGCCTTCAAGTCAAAAATTAAAATCAGTACATACCAAATCTAAGAAGTGCGTCCCTGTCTGTCTCTCTGAGTGCAGCAACACTGTCTGGGGTTCAGCCCTATCTGAACTGTGAGGCTGCTCCTTCTTGCATGTTAAAGCGCAGCCTCCAGTAAAGGGACTTTACACAGTATTTGCATTAGTCCGTTGCCACCCAGCTGGCAGCACCGGCTCTACATGTTTTATTTGCTGGGCAGCTCAGATGAAGCTGCTCCAGCAGGCACGGGGAAATGGACGGACGCTGTAAGAGCAAGAGGTGGTTAAAATGCACCAGCACACTGAAGCAGATTAGTTTTATTTATTTATACTGACTCCCTCTGGACGTTTGACAAGCCGAACCTCTGCTCTATCCAAGGCAAGGCTACATCAGAAATAAAACCACAAACTGCAACATCAAATTAAATATAAACCGGACTGTGCATCAAGATCTAATCGAGAAAAATATTTATCTACATATGTACACAAAAATGTCCTATTTTTCCCCACAATGTTGGTTCCAGATTTTCTTGTGCAATTCCCAAACTTTCCTAAACCTGGAAGTGATAAAACAAGCTTCCATATGTTTCCAGATTTCCAGAAGAATCCTGCAGAACAAAGACCAATAGCACATGGCTTAGAACATATTTAGACTTTTTGAGCATATGTAGTTAATTAAAAAAAAAAAAAAAGCTATTTAAGAGAATGACACCACACTGTAAATTACTTAAGATTTTATTCAATGGAAAAAAGACCTTCAGGAAAATACAATAATTCCCATAGTACACACAGAGAGGACATAAATTAGAGAGGCATGGCAGAGAGACGTTTGAAGGAGGAAAAAAAAAAAAAAAAAAAACATGTCGCCTGGCACCTGGGTGGTAGAAAAGCTTGGATCGACGTTGCTGCAACGCTGCCACACAGCCAGGGTCACACTGTGCACGATGAAGGGTGTACAAGAATCAGTGAAATCACACTCTCGAGTTGTGGAATCTGCAGCGTGAGCAAAGGTCGATGGTTATTCCTGTACAACAACCTCGAAATGATAGTACAAAAAGGGAATAATACAAAATACAAAAAAGGAGGGGGCGGGGGGGGAGAAGACTGTCCTCAAAATAAACCATAAATATTCATATCGATGCACATTGGTTTAACAAAACAATTGCTTCTGTAAACATTTTCAACATAAGGAGTGTGCATTACAATTTAAAAACCACTGCAGTCGCATACTTATCTGAAGGGTTACATGATAAAAACTGCAGAAAACAAAACTAAAAACTAGGTCTCCCGAGTTAAAAATATGCCGCTTTCGTTCACGCTTTCTGGAGTGGTTTTGTTTAACACTGTCGTTACAAAAAAAAAAGAAAAAAAAGAAAAAAAAAGTGTGACTTTTGCCTTCTTTGCTTTTCACGGATCTCATTCCCAAATGCTGCCCTGCTCTCAGGACGTCCCGCCTTGGACAGGAAGGGCACCAGCATGACTCAGAGGAGGGTCAGAGAGTTGAGTTTGGGTTAAGGAATGAAGGAAGGGGGGGGGAGTGTTGAAACCTTGGTTATTCCATTTATTTGATCAAGTTTCCACACACACACACACACACTCTCACAAGTTCAGGGTGGTCTCTCCATCTCGACAGCGGAGTGAGACCGCCAAACATTGAGCGACAGGCATCGAGGAAATCTATGAAGAAAAGCCAAATATTGACAAACAAGTCCAGTCCTGTGTTCCAGGTTTCAGAGAAAGACGGGAGGAACAGAGAAAAACAGATTTATAAAATGCAGAGATAAAATACAATTCTGGGATGTAGCAACGGTCCAGTTAAATTAGTGTGTATTCATCTCAAAAAAACAAACGAGAATGAAACTGCCTGTCTGAAGCCAAAATGGCAAAAAGAGGTCCAATATTGAATGACACGGTTGGTTCAAACTAAAGTGTTCCTACAGTACGCAAGAGCCCGAACTTCTTCACTTTCAGCCCGTCAAACCCCACGCGGGTTTTCAACACAAAAAAAAAAACACCTTTTCCTTCAGCTGGAGACCATTCTAAGGCAACTGTTGAGCCCAACATGAAAACAAAAGTCTCATTCAAGATACAGAGTTGGATGATGTCGGACGTGATGGGGCTTTAAACGTCACGCGGGCGGAGGGGAGTCGCCGACACGACGCTCAAAGCTCCTTCTCAAGCCCTCCGAGCGAGCGCCGTCTTACTCAGAGGCCTTCGCACCTCGCTGGCAGGTCTGCCCACCGGCTGCCATGCTACCTAAATGGCCACCCGCTCTAATTCTGCTCGTCTGATTCACAGTTTATTCCAGCCCTGGTTATGACTGATGACTGACGCTGAAGGAAAAATCCACCCGACAACACTGGAACACTCAGAAAAAAGCTGCTGCTGCATTTCTGGCCCCATTTCGATGATTTATGGCGAATTTGTCAAGATAACTGGCCAAATGTAGTTTCTAGTGCAGCTACGGTGGAGTTTGATGGGAGGAAATGTTGGAACGATCTAAAACACACATCAGATTTTAGTGTCAGTCTCTTAAAAACGGAAGAACAATGCAATGCAGGCGTAAGACGAGGTGTGTTTTGAGGAAGAGGGTCAAATCTTTCTTTGTCTCGGCGGAAAAGCACTCTGTCTTGCTCTAAGACATTGTTCACACTGCTCTCTCCATCTATATGCACAACTCAAAGCTGAGACGTCACTGTCGGGCTGTCTAGAGGATGTCAAAAGGCATTCTGGGAAATGTAGGAAGTCACTAACTGAAGCGAGATACACAAGCCGACAATAAACGGCAAAATACTTCCCGGAAGTCATAGATCATAGGTTACATAAAACAGCGTTAGAGTGTGTGACGGTGGATTTTTCCTTGATAAATTCATTGAATGGTGCTTCCTGCATTTTTAAAGTGTTATTTATGTGCAGCAAGTCACATTAAAACTGTACAGTGTATGAAATGTCGGGGGTAATTCTGCTGATTTTAGGAATACAACATTCAGTCATAAACAGGGCTAAGCGTCTGTCCAACATGACCTATCGGAGGCAATGTGGCACATGTTGAGGAAAGTGTAAGAAAGCCCTGGAGGAGTCCGTGTTTGCTTCCCTCAAAGGTTCCTGTGGTTGAGTATGTACAAGCGGACAACCGATACCCTGTATGTGATGGAAATACCAAGGAGGTTCCTTAAAAAAAAAAAAATGCATCAATCGATCTTCACTTTAAGGAGAAGAAGGCAAACAAGTGAAGAACGAGCAAACCAGATTTGCATGTCAAGCATGATTCACGGGAAGAAAAAAAACGGCGGCTGTGGCATTTGGATTAGTGTTTATCTGACAAAAAAAAAAAAAAATGCTTGACATGGAAATCTACCCTGGTGGAAAAAAAACGGTGTTAATTTTACCTGAACATGACTTGTACTAAACACAGCAACAAACAGCGAGGACCCGCAGAGGGTCTGGCACGTATTCGCCTTCTTCAATACATCGACAGCCGCATGCAGCCGCCTTTTTTTTGCCCCAATGCACCCTCCCCTTCTTTCATTGTGTCTCCCTTTCTCAGTCATTCACATGCTCAGTGTCTCTCTCTCTCTCACACACACACACACATACACACAATGCTAAATTGTACTATGACACATAAAGGTTTAGCATCAACAGGCAACGGATCCCACGTCCCGCAGTGGAAGAGGAGGGGATTGGCTCAAAGATGGAACAGCAGGGCTGGGGTGAGAACAACCGGGAGGCTCTTGGTTTTTTTTTTTTTTTTTTTCGTTCTCAATGGAAACAGAACGGCCCTCCCGCCCAAAAAGGGAAACTGCCCCTCCCTAGTCCAACCCTTCCCCCTTTTGTGATTATATAGTCCAAATATTATTTTTCTGTCCCGAGGAAGACATATCCCCCCTCCGTCTCGATGCTTTAGTGAGGGTCATTTCTCCGATTCGGGTTCAAGGTGGTACTCGTCTTCATGGTCGTTGGTTTGTCGTCACAATCGTCGTCCGTTGGTCGCTGCTTCAGTGTGGTCGTCACGGTGTCTGGCGTGTTCGCACGTGAGCGCCGGCATCCCGACTACCAGCTCATCAGGGAGGAGCGTCCCAGGGTCATGAAGTAGACCTGGCTGGCGCCGCCGGAGCGCACAGATGCAAAGAAGACCTAAGAGACGCAGGACAAACAACAAACATACAGCTCAATGGTACCATTTTGTAGCATTTCTGATGGATTAGTAAGACAGGACGACAGATGTGGGGCAGAGGGTGTGATGTCTAAAAGGTTGTGAGATGGAGTTTTGTTCTCACCTTGTCATTTCTTTCACAAAGGAACTTGAGTCTCTGGGCTCTCTTGTGCATGAAGACGCCGTCCAGGTGGCCCGTCTCCACCGAGCGGATCTCTATGGCCTTCTCTCCCCAGCCCATGATCTGGTTCGACCTAATGTAGGCTGCATACACACACAGACAGACAGACGGTGTGTGTGAGGTGTGTGTCTTGTGTGTCGGCTTATATTCCTTCAAACAAAAACAGACGTATTTTATTGCTTCCATGTATTTGCGTTTCTCACTCTTGAGTGAGAGTGGCTGTGCGGCTAATTATAAAAACAAAAACTGCACTGTTTGGTATTGCTATTACAAAATCGCAAGATGCTTTGCATGATCCCTGGTTAACATTCATGAGGCACTGACTGAGAAGAAATTATACATAATACACTGTTGTACTGCAATTCATATCAATGTTTCTAAAAGAACAAAAAGTGTGCACAATTTGAATTGAAAAGAATCAGGATGTTGAATAAATCCCTTAGTTTTAATCAAAAATAACAAAATAAAATCCACTAATCCACCCAACAATATATTCCCGTTAACAGAATGCATGATGACTTTGGGTTAATGCGTTGATACCTGACTTAATCTATACGCTGTCACAAATGCACATATTTGGGTGTAACAGCTTCATCGGTCATGTTTCACGTACCCACTGAGGTGGGCATCTCTCCCCACTGCAGCACCACGTCCTTGGTGATGCGGCCGTAGGTGTTGACATAGACGCCCTCGTCCTCGTAACACACCAGCAGCTCGATCCCGTCCGTGTTGGGCAAGATGATGATGGCATGGGACTGGATGTTGGTCTGGATCTGGAGTGGTGGGGGGGAAGAATGGAAGGATGAATGAAGAGGAGGAGGACGAAGAGGTTGAACAGAAAGAGGTGAGAGAGGTAGAGAAGGTGCAGGGGTGAGGGAGTGCAAAGTGAAAAGACAGATGAGAGAAGCTGAGACAAAGAACTGAAGTAAGGTAAGGGACCCTAAACCAGATAAGCACTAGCCCACATGGGTCCATTTCCCAAAGTCATGACCTCAGGAACCTCATCTAAGAAGATTCCTGCAGTTTGATATGATTTAGTACAGAATAAATAAGAACACCCTGATCCACTCACACATCTAGGAAGTGAAATGACGGTCAAGTTAAACTAATCTTCATTTTTATGGGAATCCTCTTATCCCCCACACACACTCTGCACCAGACTACTTACATGTGTGGGCAGGTAGATGTCATACACAGCGCCAGAGTCCACATCCACAGCATGAAAGCCTGAGCAGGAGCCATAGATGACCTTTAACCTCTGGCCTTCCTCCACCGTCAGGTCGACCAGCAGGGGCTTATGCACCAGGTCACCAAAAGACTGAAACCAACAATGAATACAAGTTAATGAGGTCAACCTGCACAGGCCTCTGGAACCAGGGGACTGAAATCCAATACTTCATACATCAGCCTCTGTGGGGTGGCAGTATCTGAAACACGACGTGGAATGACTAAAAACATATAAATCCATTATTCACCTTGAAAGCCATGAACTTGTGGTAGGGTTTGGGGGCCCAGGCGTACACCTCCACAGAGTTCTTCAAGGCCAGCACCAAAAACTTGATCCTCTCGTACTTGACTAGAATAAAAAAAATTTTAAAAAAGAGACAAGTTTATCAATGCGGGGCTAGCAGAACAAAATAATTTGGTTCTCCAAAGGGTTCGAAAGTTCACGAATGAGACACCTTCCTAAATAATGAATAGGTGCATTGTTTTGGTCTACAGCAATCATCCATATTGCATTACAAAAAGCTTTGAAGTAACTGGTGTATGGCTTCACTGTTGGAGATATGGTAATGTTTGCCATCAAAATTCAAGAAATGAATGATGAACGTTAGACAAGTACATACTGGAATATAACAAATGGTTTTGAATTGGACAACAGCCAGTTTACAAGGAAGAAAGGCACCAGTGTGCACACCACTGAGGTTTTTCACCAGCTAAGCTCTGTCTTTCATTTCAGGTCCAGCAGTATCTTTAAACATAAACAGCCTGGAAAAAAAAAAGGGAACGTACCGACTTTGTAGTGGACGCAGCCCTCCAGGTCACCCACGGTGACCCAGCCCTGCTTCTTCTCCACCTCTGGGTCGTTGTGCAAAATCTTGTTCCTGAGCCACGACAAGTAGTACACTCGCAGCTTGTTCTTCTTACCTGTAATAGAGAGAGACAGAGAGAGAGAGACAGAGACAGAAAGAGAGAGAGACAGAAACAGAGACAGAGACAGGGAGAGAGAATAAAATTGAAAATGGTCTCATTCATATTTATGCATTTGCATTAAAAATGTTTTCTGAGTGCAATGAAGCCTTCGCAACTGTCACAACTCCAGTCACTGTGCACAGTGAGCTGCAAATGCCAATGATGATGCAATAACAGCAACACTGTCAAAGAGGCATGAACAAAATTTCTACCCAGTGTTTCAATGCATTATGAAACCTTCCTCGGCTGCTTTTACATGGCTGGAAACAAAGAAAATCATCACTGTTTGGTTCTCCCTGAATCGAAAAAGGGGATTACGCAAGCGGGATAAAAGACCACAGCTAAGGCTGGATTATTCGATGTCACAGTTAATCTTTTTCACGAATATTTAATTCACTTCCTTTTGTTAACTGAGCTACTTCCCCAGATCTCTGATAGGCAGCAACATGAGTACCTGATATGGTGACCAGGACGTTGAGTCCCTCCAGGACGTCCATCTGCTGGATGCGTCGCCTGTTGATCAGTGGGTAAACCTTTCCCTGACCGCTCCGGTCCAGCAGCATCAGACCGCTCTCTGTCCCCACCAGCAGGTTCACTCCTGGGGGACAAGCACGTGCACACACACACACGTAAGTAAACAAGCAAATGATACATCGTAAGCTTTTGTGATGAGGTGGGAGGCAATCTACCCACTGGAAGACCAAGGTTCAAGCCCCTGTCAACAAACACCATAAGCTGAAGTGCTTATGCCAGAGATACTGAACCCCTAACATCCTCTTTGTGGAGGGTGGACAGAGACATTCCCTATGATGGCTGAAACCACTTGCCAAATGCAAGGACTGATCCCACTTGATCAATATGGTGCGTAAATAATAAAGTAATGAATGCATGGGTGCTATGGCATAGTGAGTTATTACTGTAATGTATTCGGCGTTGAGATGCACTCACCCCAGAGTGCAGCACACAGAATCTCAGAGTTGAACCTCTTCTTGTACTTGCGAATCTCCGGCGTGTCGCTCGGCGGGCGCGTGTTGACCGGGTTGACGTTGACCACCGAGCCCTTACGGGACGGGTCGGACCTCAAGGCGTCCGCCAGGCGTCCGTCCTGCCCAAATCCAGCTGGAGGCGAAAAAGGGAAGCCAAGATGTTCAAAATATATTCGCTTTCACCTCTATTTTTAATGTAAAATATAACTGTTGTAAATGCCATGATGCATCTTAAAACAGAAGGTAACATTGATGGGATATATTTCCAATGACATGTAGAGTCATTTTTTAATCTAAGCGACTGGACATAATTTGACTAACTGCATGAGCAACACACACAGTAATCAGGGAGTATCTAAGGAGGAAGCTACACACACACCGGGGCTGCATAATTTTGACATGAACTGCAGTATGTGACGCAGCTGTTGCAACACAATCTTTTTACTAACGCTGGGAAAAAAAAGTTCAAAAATGTGTGGGGGAGAAAGTGCGATGATGAGTCTTTGGGTTCCACAAAATTCCCTCCTGAAACCTCCTGTCATGAGGAAATTGCAGCAGTTTCTCATTCAACATTTGAATTAATGGCGACTTACCCATGTTGTTTAAGGAGCTGCCGCTGGAAGGGGAGATCTGGAGGAGGCGTGGGTCGATAAATGGAGTAAAGGAAGAGGAGGACTTGTGTTTCGTCATGGTGTTGCTGGCCGACTGGGTCTGAGACAGAGGTACATGAGATTTAGAGAGCAAATAGAGAGATTCATCACTCAACCTGCATTATAAGGAATATCATTTGAGTTGGTAGAAAAAGCTCTGTTTAAGCAGCACAAATTACAGCGTCAGTGAATAGGTCTTTGGTCTAGACCGTTACATAAATACATCATCTATACATTTGTTATATTGTTCTCAAGAGTCTCTGCTGCTGAAATGTTTACTGCCATCGCTAATAGAATAAAGCTGGCTTGATCTGGAGCAACAGATTTGAGCTACACCAGAAAACGTCCCCCCACCCACCCCCCCATAGCTCTGACCTCATAAATTACAGCTCAACCTTAGGGTGCTCATAAAAGAGCACCTAGCCTCACTGTATTCAATCAAAATGTAAACAAATTGACACTTCAAACTTCTTTATGATAGAAGTAACTGCAAATATATAGTTGGCATTAAAAGCCAATTTAAGTTAATAGAAACTAAGTTAATTGAAAATAAACACTGATAAATTAGGGTGAAGAACACTGCATGGAAAAAGTGACATGCAATTATGTTACATGTAAGTTGTTGTGAAGCTAGCAAAGACAGAAGAGTTAGAGAGGGAAACCCGACATGTACAAAGGGAACTGTGTTGATAGAAATGAGAAATGAGAAATGATCCAAACAGTGGTTATTGTGAACTATAAAAAGGAAAAGCTGTAAGTAATAAAGCACACAGAGATCTGATCATCATTCCACCACCCAAGACGCTCTTTCACAACACAGTTGAGTCATATACCACAAAGTAGACAAAATCATCTTCCTATTATGAATCTCTAGGAATTTACAATACGGACAGACGGCTACAATAATCTGCTGCTACAATAATCAACATAAAAAAAAAAAACACTTTTTAACTTATAGTTCATAAATATTTAACATAATGTGAATCAAGCAGCCCATTTCCCCCCATGATGGACAAGCTGGCACTACCAAGCAGAAGTACAGCTACTCAAAAATGGCTTGTATTGCAATGTGCAGCGAAGATAATGCTTGCACCGTAAAAAAGGTCGACCCAACAGAAGCCCACATTCATGTTTACTACACGCCATGCCCATGTTCCACCACCAGGAGGCACCAGTCTGTTGCAGCAGCGCGGTGCAGAGATGTGAGTAGAGGGAAGAAAGAAGGGTTGCAGCAGCACCGAGAGATTCAAAGCAGCTGTCAGCCAAGCCAGTAGGGGGCAGCGGAGAGCTGGAGAGAGGAAGGGGAGGACAGAGCAGGGGCAGCACAGGGCACACAGCGGCTTGGACCGACAATCAAGGACTGGACATTGGGTATGTACAGACTAAGAGGCATGTTAGCTGCAGAGGCCAAAATGATCCCAATCTCGTTGAAATAACCGAGCTGAAAAGATGTTTCTGCCAGACCTGGGTCAAACAGCATTTGCTAATACTTTTTTAACCAATCATGAGTGCCAAATGGGTGGGGGAGGGGTCATGTAATGGTAGTCAAAACATCACAGGAAGGTATTTTTAAGTCAATACTTTGCTATGATGGACAATTTACTCCCGATGTGGTAAACCCCGCCTACGTGGCACTACATGATGGTTAAAACAAACACACTGTTGCTGTTTGACCCAGATGTGGTCACTGCACATCTAAGCCTGGACCCTTGGACCCGCAATGGTCCATTCCTCAGTTGTCGGTCTCATTGGTGTGAAGGAGACATACCTCCATGGCAGTGAGCTTGTCCAGGGGGTTCTGGGGGGACATGGCAGGGCTGGCATGGCTAGATGATGAGGGGAAGGAGGAAGAGGAGGAGGAGGAGGAAGGTATGGATGTGGCAGAGGTAGGGGGGTGATGGCTCTGCTGGATAAGGTCTGGTAGGTGGTGTATGCGGCTGGCAAAGCCATTTTTCTCCGGGTGGCCATGGCTGGGGGGGTGCGGCTGGCCGTGGCCGTGACCAGGGCCAGCCGAGGAAGAGGAGGATGACATATTGACCAACCGCTTTATGTCACCGGTGCTCTGGAAGCAAGAACAGGCACACTTGGGCTCGAGCAAGCAGGTGGACAGAAAGAGGGGCTATGATTCGGCTGGTGACCTGCTGCTCTGTGTCCCCCCATTTCACATCTTTTTATACCAACATCATACAAAAAATATTTGTCAAGTTCCCTTGATTTGATCATCTCTTGAGACCTTCACCACTGTGCTTATCTACGGTGGATATTAAGCTTCCAGCAAAATGAAAGACAAAATCTTCAAACAAACAAGATATGATCATATAAGAGAAATGAATGAGAATGAGTGGATGAACAGGTTTGATACTGAGCAAAAAAAAAAATGGAAAACATGATTTTCTAACAACTACAAGAGCAGCCGTTCCCAAATTGCACCTATGGCCAAATGAAAGCCATAGTTCTTGTGAGAAAAATCAACCATAAAATCATCTATCATCTCTTTTGAACTGAATTTCTTGAAATATTCAAGTTGTGCAATAAAATCAAGCTCCTGTCTCCTTGTCCTACCTGTCTGATGACCAGGGTGCCGTCCTTGGAGGGCGTGGTGGCTTGGTCGCTCTCTGAGTCTTCAGCCAGCATCGTCTTCAGGGACTCCGTCTCCCCGTTACTCAGCCTCCTGCGGAAGCCATGGGAATATCTGAGGTCCATAACCAGACCAGTGTTAACAACCATGCAGAAAGTCATGCAGAGCAATGCTTTTATGGAATTGACAAAGCACATTCTCTAAGGTCAGTATATGCTCAATGCACCTGAAATTATAGCAGCTCAAATGATTGTGTAACATACAAAGCCATGATCAGATGGGATGCATTACTCTCAAAGCACAGCTGTGAGCACTGCTATTAACAACAGGAGCGAGAACGCAAAAAGCACAAGAGGCATTACATCACCCGTGTTGCTACACAGCTACCTAATTAGACTGTAACAGTAGCTACCTAAGCTGAACAAAAGGACAAGTGAAAGTTATCAATTACTCAGCTTGCTCTTGGAAGGAGCCTGTTCTGAAAGTATGTGGGCAGGACAGCTGTACTACCTCGTCCAAGAGCTCCATAGTCTCTGTTTCTGGGGCTATTTTTGCACTGAAATAAAGTGCAGCTTAAGTTGAGATAGATTCAGCTTGGCGCATCCATGGGAACATCCCAAAATACAAGATGCACAGTTTGAAGGTGATGTGCAACTGGGGCAAAGACGCAGGTTTGTATAAAAAAAAAAAAAGTGACCTATTCGATCACAGCCTAAACCTGTCATGGAAATATTCTGTAATGTTTCATATTGTGCCAGACACAGTGCACAGGGAAGAGCCATAGCAAGTGTTAACAGCTAGTACTAAGGTGCTGATACTGAAGGCTGAGTGCAAAAGACAGCAAAGCAAGGAGGAAGTGATGAGCAAACACTGCAGCTTATATTGACAAAGTATAATCACAGTTCTACCTACCCGGCCCTGGAGTCCTCTGCTCCCGAGGTGGACTCTTCTCCTGCCTCCTGGTCCACCTCCTCATCGTCGTCTTCATCGGTAGTGCCTGAATCCTCACTTGAGGAGGAGTAGTCGGTCACCTTGTGGGGTGGCCGCACGTCATCTACCGCACGAAGCTCTTTGGCAAGAGCTGTCAGGTCCTGAGGAAAGCCAGTCAAAGGTATTATAAAAATGACCAGAATTTGATATTTTGGTTAAATTCAGATTGTCTAGAATGATCTCTTCCATGTTTCAAAGATGCATTTTAGGTGCAAACCAAATGACAAAGCTTCCATCCTTAAAACAATATGACATTTGGTGCCAAATTTTGATACTTGAAAGACATAAACACATTCTTGGAAATGTGGAGATTTTAAGTCATTTCTCTCACAAATCACTGGCTGACATTTCAGAATGAGGTTCTCACAGTCTAGACAATCTGAAGGGAGCCTTCAATGTATCCCTCCTCACTTCACATGAACTTGTCAATGACCTGGCAAGTGGGTTCTCCTTCAACTTAAAACACACACATAACGTGGATGCAGCTGACGACATTATTCATTAGATTTACTGAACTAGTAAACACATGCAGGAGAAAATCCCACCTAAATGTTTGTTTGTATTGCTTATTCTTTTACCAGGACTATCTTTGGCCCTAAGCAATAACAAGGTGCTGGGCTAATCACACCACTCAGCAGATTAGGTGGCCCCCTAGATTTCTACAGGTAAACCCTGTAGAGAGAGCACTTACCCTGCTTAGATTTCCCTAAACTTTAGTTTTTAACTTTTGCTCTCGGGTAGCCAACATAATAAAAATGCCAATTTGAAACCTTAGTTAGCCCAGGGCTAAATGTCCAGGATACAGTCAGGACTGGTTAAATAATTTGGGAAATTGTTTGAGAAATAATTGATCAGATTGTTGAAATTCTCAAGTGTAAGTATACCATCTAGTTCCATGTTTTGTATCCAGGTTTTGTTTTCTGCTGGCTCTCTCTTCTAGACAGTACATTAATGAGTTGTGTAAGGTCAGTGACTAAAATGTAAGAAGCAAGAAAGGGAGGAGGGATACTTCGTTGAGGTTTGACAAAGCAAGTGGGACAGTTTATCCACCGGCAAAGCCAGGTGAGGTTAAGTGCCATTTCGACAAGCACAAGGAAATAGGAGTGTGTTTGCATTCAAATGTGTTTTGCATTCAAATCCAGGCTTGGGAAACTGCTGGAGAGAATTAACCCTTAAAGTAACAGATGGGTTGTTGATGAAAAGCAAGTGACATAGAGAGGGGGTTGTGCAGGCACAAGGCAAGGAGCCAATAGTAGGAGATCACATCACAGGCAAAGAACGACAACGCTAAAAATAAATACTGAATTAATCTCCACAGAAAAGCATAAGTGCTGTTTTTTTTCCTTTCAAAAACATGATGCAATGAGTGGGGCAATGTTGCAAGCATGACATAGGTGATTATGTGATCTTGTTTAACAGCCTTACCACATCACCCTAAGAAATTCCCCAACAACCAAGAACCACACGATTCATGTGATGTTGCACACAGCAGGTGGTTGAATAATTAGCGTAGTACATAGCAGAGAAAATAGAGAAAAAACAGACACGTGGAAAACAAAAATCAAATCCACAGGTCCCCTCCAGGATGATTTCAGTTTGCTGCAACAGTTGCCTGGCTTTTGTCAAAATCTTTCCTCAGCTAAAGGAAAAATCTGGGAAGCTTCTTTGATGTAGACAAGAACATGGAGTTAATAATAAGGCGACTGATTTTGTTCCAGTTTCTGTCCCAGTCCCCCAACATCAAGCGATCATGGATCATGTGAGCTGACACTGCTTGACACCATTTAAAATCAATTTAAAACCAAACAAATGAGACTGAGGAAATGCGAAATGAAAGAGAGATGACTGCCATTTCTACCTTAAAGCTGGATCAAAGAGAACACTAACTTGCCATCGGCCGATCAATCATTGTTTTTGTCTACTAACACCTTAGTGGCTGGTGTTTTCAAAAACCTCCATGCCATTTTTGTTCTTTTACTGCTACAGTGTCCAGTAAGAAGACAAGCCTAGGATTGGGGGAAAAAAAATGAAAAGCGCACTTTTCTTTCAGTGCAAGTATTTATTAGTTCAACAACATTCCTTCAGGTGCAGGATGCATGTTCTTGTAGCCAAAACATGCTCATGAACTAATAAATGTTTTGACGTACATGGAGAGAAAGGTGATTTTTTCCTACAGTCTAATCAGTGGAAACACTGCACATTTTAGGGAATGCATTCTTTTTCAGAGTTTAAGTTGAGTAGGAAAGCTTAACAGCCAAAGGCAAAACGTACTTGGCTGGTGGTTAAACATTTTCCATCATGTCAGCGACCATAAAGGAATCGCGCACTTGAGTTAAAATGGACTTACAGCTGGCCGGTTGGGTCTGGCGAGGTTCTTGTCATCAGGTTTTTTGGCAGCGTTCTCAGGCCGCTGGAGAGGTGATCCCTCAGACTTGGAGGAAGCTTTAAGGAGACAAGAGGAAATACTGCTTGTCAGCAAGGGGAAACACAAAATTGGGCTCGGAACAGTTGACCTCGCACAGGATCTGTAGGTTCAACCCGAGTTACTGCACTGTGCCAGAAAAAAAAAAGCAGTCTGTGCATGTGCAATGTGTTCAAATGCACTGGAGCTGAACACAAATGTATATATGGAAGTTATATCAGTATGGAGATGTAAACAGGCAATTAACTGAAAAAGGAAATGGATAATGCTTGCCTCTGAGGTCACAAAACCAATCATGTTATTTTAGACCATCATGCAATGATAGATGGTGTGAAAACTAGCAAGCAAATTTAGTTTCTGCAGCGAGTATACTGCCAGCTTGACACCACTCAATTTAAGAAGTCATTATTCGCAGAGTGGTGTGATCCTTGAATATACCAGCAAACTGGTATATTCCACTGGAGCTGATATTGGGTGCTTTGATGTGAAAACTGGGGTCAAACTGCTTGTCAATCAATAAAAAAGTTGAGAAACAACAAAATAGCTTTGGCCTTGTTTCTCCATACATGGTGTTGAGGAAGAATGATGTCAGTGATAATGATCAGAATGTGTTAATACTAATTGACGGTTAGTAGAGTTAGTAAAGCGTGGCCGAGTACAGTACCAGGGGACTCACAGCGTGGCCTGAAGCGGTCTCCGGAGCTGGCCTGGGAGCTGGAGTTGGAGGAGCCGGAGGAGCTGCCGCTGCCTGGCCGGGGCTGCAGCTTCTCCACCCGGTCCCACAGCGGACGCTGCTCTGCATTACTGCCGCAGGGAACAAAAGCCACATTAACACACGCTGGAAGCAAACCGTGATGTCACTCATTCAACGTATACTCTAACACTGATTTCTTTTGTAGTTTGTTTCCCTCCAATTTCAGGTTTTTGGCACGTAGAAATTCCTGTTGGAGGCAGTCCACGCCGAGCTTTGCACACTTGAATTCCACACGTAGATACCATTCATATCACCGCCCACTCAGAACGCTGTTAGGTCTCATTAGCTTCTCTGCTTTATCTGTGTGATGGAAAAACTGAGCTGACGTTGACCTGTGTGTTCCATCTCGTAGCTGGTGTGCCCACTAACAGTATGTTTTGCTTTTTAAGTGAATGAATGAGATCAAGAAGCTCTTATCATGGATTGTAGATCAGCACTGTGATGCTGGGTAAGTATATAAGCCAAAATGTACACATACACAGGAATGCAGTTCGTCCCCTTAAAGACAGCACGAATGTACACAGGTCAAACAAGCCGGACATTTTCATTTGACAACAACTGTAAAACTACTGAATGATTCTGGCTGCGCATCCCTGAACAAGAAATGATCTAAATTATAGCCTCCTCTGTCATAGGATTCACACTTTCACACATTTTATAGAGACTATGTGTCAAAATGGATTAATCTGTTGTATTATGTTATATGGAAAGCCAACCAAATGATGGCGATATATATATAGATGTGAAGTTTTCTGCCCAATTAACACTTAAACATTTACAACAGCTAGTGTCTTGTAAAGGTGTTTTTCCACCTTTGAAAATGTGTGCAGTCACCTCATGCTGTTGATAGCTATGTCTCTGAAACAAGCCTCTTTCACAGGTGGTTGGGATGCGGCAGACCTGAGCGGTCTACTTAGTTACCTGCCAGCGTTCCTCTGTCCACCCTGGTTGCCGGGCTGTGTCGGTAGAGGAGACTCTCGGCGCGACAGTACGGGAGACCTGGATGTCGTCCTCACCGGCACCTAAAAGAGACAGACTCACAGGCTCTCACACCAGCATGTATGTGATGAATACATTCAACTTAAAATCCCAACTACATACAAAAACGGAACATATAAAAACTCCACCTCCGTAAATCTAGCACCATCGGAGCCCAAGTGGTGAACCAGCACAGTCCTTTACCACATTCAGACCCACAGTCATGACCAAACACAGATTTATACAACCGTTAGTCTCACAAAGACAATAAAAATGAACTGACGAGGGTAATATGTGAAAGCGAACAGCGTGCCTCATTTATCAACTGAATGCGGCGCAAACAGCGGTGCGCATTACAGCTGATGTAGGGAATAGTCCATAAAATACATATTTCATGAGTTTAAAGCTGCACAAAGTGTGATTTTTATATGTAAAAACAGACAGTCTCCACAAAAAAAAAAGATGCAACAGAATCACAGAATCATTATCACTGAAATTCTGCTGTCAGGTATGGACAATAGGTGGTAAATCTTCTCCATATACAAGAAGGGGAAAAATTAAGGACTGGAGCGCTCACTCTCTCCTAATCAATAGTGAGTGTGTGCTCTGGGCACACTAGTGATTGCTGAATATCATCATCATCTCCGCTACAAACAAATACTAAAAATGAGACATTTTGGTTTGATGAATGTGCTCTTTACTGATATCTTATTACATCAAAATTCAAACAGCCACCCCTTTGCTGCCATTTGGGGCCGCCAACCTGCAAAGCTGCCTCATGTAGCTTTATTACTACGATTTCCTAATTCATAGGTATAAACCAAAACTGAAAAAGAATAGTTTGGTGTTTTTCCAAAGGTAACGCCAATGTTTATTCTCTATGGTTAATGAACGAGGCTTCACACAGCAAGATAGACAAACAGTCAGACAGACAGGCTGTGGCTCACCAGCACGACAACTGAACAGCATGAGAGGAAATGAATGAGGGGAAGGGTAGCCAAGGAGGGGGTGTGGGTGGGGGTGGGGTCTCTGAGCGGCTTGTCCTTACCCTGGGAGGCACCTCGTCGCTGGGGGCTGGGGCCGGGTGCTCGGCCCGCGGCTGGGCCTGGGGGTGGTGGTGGTGGTGGGGGAGTTGGGGCTGGGGGTCAGTGCGTGCGGGCGATTGGTGGTGGTGGTGATGGTGGGGGTCCTGGGAGCGCAGGTGGAGTTGTGCAAAGCTAGAGGCCACGCCGCCAGGCTCGCTGAAGGACTGCGAGCGAGACACCACGGGCGGAGGAGGAGGAGGAGGAGAGGGGGCGGCGCTGTTGCTGCTCTTTAGAGCGGCCAGGTGAGACCACTGGACCTTTCGAGGGGGGAGGGGGGAAGACAAGAGGAAGGGGAGAGGGGGGAGGGGGAGGTGAAACAAGCAGACAACACAGTGAGGCGTGAGGGAAGATGAGCGAGGCTTTTCACATAGAAGTGCTTAGATATACACACATGCATACAGAGGACAAAGCACAACAGAGACGCCACAGATGTGTCTTTTACAAATAAGGCGAGTTTCAAAGCTCAATTGATTAACTACGGTAAGTAATTACAATACCACAATTGTATCGATATCAAAGGCCTAATTCATAATTGCAGAATGTTGCCCTGCATTGAAATACTGCAGAGACTTCATCTGAGACTTCATTTGCCCATGAGGTCTCAACCTTTTTCCACTCAGAAAATCAACTTGAGCTTTTTAAATACAAGAAATGACTACATGTTAGAGCCGAATGTGAATCTTAGATGTGTTTTACAGCTGTTGAAAATTTGTAAGCAAACAATGGAATAAACAACCTCATAATATTCCACAACATGTGTGAGACTATTTAAAATTTATAGTCAAATTCTGCACTGCATTTAATTATAGTCTTGTTATGGTTGCAGCTAAATTTGACAAACAAAATGTAAATGACCTCTGGCTAAAAGATTTAAGTTCCATAAAGCGGAAGTTATGAAATATGGGATATTATGGGTTCATTTGTTTTATAATTAGACAAACTCGCTGTGATGTAACAGAAATTGGGATAAAATCAGTTACATCTTTGGACGGATTACAGATTGTCCAGCAGTAAGAAACATCCAAGACAGTCAAACAAATGAATGTACAAAACAGTCACGATACAAGCAAAAGGGAGGCACTGAACACGAGACCTTGGTGATAAAGAGTTAATGGTGTAGTGTGAGAGGAGCAGGGTGGAGCCGGAGATTGATGAGCTACTGTGCAGCGAGCACTGCACAACCTCTGAAAACCTGGACCGAGTTCAAGTCCAGAGAGACAAAACCTCTAACCCCACAGCGCTAACTAACTCAGCAGTAGAGGAGAACTATCAATTTAAAATCCTTACACCCGCAACAGATAGAAAGCATCAGACACAACAATCAACAAATACACCATTTGTTCTAATGGCTACCATTTTTAGAGTGTCAACGTGGGGAGCAGGCCATCAAAACACAGTGTCTGGAATCCATGAACTGCTGGTTCAAGTTCAAGTTTATTTAGAGCCCTTAATCACCGTTACAGTCTCAAAGGGCTTTACAGGACCACAGTTTGTGGAAAACAAAACAACAACCCCTGACCTAAACCCTCTTAGCGGGCAAGAAAAAAAAACTACCCAGAAAACCCTAGAAGCCATAAGGGGGAAAAAATGAAAGAACAAGAAACATGAATCTTGGGAAAGATGAAAGAAAGAGGAAAGGCCCTTCCAGGTCAGCCAGGAGAGCAATTGGTGCCAAGTGGGCAAATATTAGCTTTAATCAAATAGAGTTAATTAAACAAAATCAAATCAAATTTAAAAAAAAAAAAAAAAAACAGAGTAAGGCAGATATTGCAAAAAGAATAAAGTGAATTGCTGGTCTGATTAGTCTGTCCTGTGGTTTGGAGTACCGACTGAAATCCACGTTTCTGTTGGTTATTCAACTGGCAGGAATCACTGGAAGAATCCCAACCATCTTATACACCAGAAGCTTATAGTAATAATAATAATAATAATAATGATGTGATACATCATTGATCCCTGCAGGCAAATTCTTTTTGTTCACCCCTCTCTCTACAGGGAGGTCTGAGGTCAGGCACAGCCGCCAAACAGCAGACCTGGAACTGGTACGGAGCAGGGATTACATTTTTTTTGGTCAAGACACTTCAAGCAGGATTGATCCTGTGTCAGCATTGGGGATTTAACCCTGGCATCTCAACCTTCACTTCGCCGACTTGCTGCCCCAAAAGTGACCCCTCTTCTGCGTTGCCGTTCTGAGGACACAACCCACGCACCGAGGGGAGAAAACAGAAGTAGGACAAAAGAGGGGAAAGGAAGAGGAGAGGCTGAAGGGAGGAGTTACCTGTGGCTCCATGGGCCGGTGCATGGCGGACGCCTCGGAGGAGGGGCCGCCATTAGAGAAGGGTTCAGAGGAGCGGGGGGGCAGAGGGGGCTGCTTGGGAGGCGGGGCGGTCTGAGGGGAGCCCTGAATGTTCTTGCGGTACCGCTCATCAGCCTGGGGTGGTGGAAAGGTACAGGGAGAGTTGGAATGAGGATACGGACAAAGATTTTACAGAGGCTGAACCAAAATGGAGACATAAAGTAGAGTGGAACCATTTCTACTGCATAAAGATGACCTTTTATTGACGCTAACAGCAACAAAGATGAAAATGGGTGCACGCAACTGGTCTTCTTTGTTACTGTTAGCTAGAATTAATTATTTTCTTCATGCATTAAAAATGATTCCTGTCTCCTTATTTTTCTTTTATTTTGCCCTCTTGGTAATCCTTTACTCTGCAGCCTTCACATTTGATGGACAGAAGGTCAACACTGAAGACAACATGAGTATTTTACATGCTTTAAGCCCATTCGAGGCAGCCGCACATACACAAATACACACGGACAGAAAGAGGTGGACAGAAGGCTCTTAAAACTCAAACAAAAAATCCCTGAAAATCCTCTAACTCGTGAAAACAACAGGAGAGATCCATGTTAATGACATGACACAACCCCGTCAGCGGTGGGGCTCAACGCTCAGGAGTCCTGCATGTTAGTATGGGCCTCAGCCATCCACATGCAACGGCCCACATCAGACACACTGACTGAATCAAATCATCCACTGGGCACATTTGCACAGGTAGGCCATTCAAGATCAAGAGAAATTGCTGACAGCTTGTGATGTGATAATGTACTGTGGGAAAAATGACAGAGAAGAGGACGGATTTGTGATGGACAAATTGACAACTGCTGATAAATTTTTCACCACCGGCAATTTTTCACTCTGATAAGACAAGTCTGTAAGAATGTAGATGTGAACAATTAACAGCTAACTAACTACAGCCTCAACGGTGATCATGCAAGCAAAACTGTAATCTTGCCATTTTTTTCCCCTCTGCAGCTTTCACTTTCTACTTCACCAAAGAAATTATTTCTCTTTTTCTTGTCCAGCCTGCTTTTAAGTGAAAATTAAGGTGAAAAAATGTGATTCCCTCAAAAGGTTTTAGTAGTCGGGAAGACTAGCAACCATGCAAGCAACAGTGAATGCCAAGAGTGAGAGGAGGAGAACAGCTCGGTTTTATTCAGGACATAAAAAGGCTGGTTGCTGGTGGTTGCGAGCCTGTGGTTTTCCATTCTCCACCGTACCCCCTACTTGTCCCATACAAAAGGCTTGGCTGAGTGGGCCTGATTTTGAACAAATTGGCTATTCCTTTGGAATAAACCCCTAGCATCCAAAACAAAGCATCATGTACCGGTTGTCTGAACATGGGGAGAATAATAAGCTGATCTCTAGCTGCTCTGTGCTATTGTCTGTAGCCTTGTTGTGAACTTTCTTTACCCCGGCTATGGAGAGAATTTGCCTATTTGTGCTTATTTGCAGAAAAAGAAAACCATTGTTTTCTCTTTTCTTTTGTTGTTGTTGTTGCTCGCACCACCTCTACTATCATGGCCACACAGGCTGAGTGAAGACAAGCAAGAAGAAGCCGGAAAGAACAGGCAGCGGAGAGAGGGCGGAGCCAAGGAGGAGGTTCACCTCTCTGACAGGCTGAGGAGGATGACTGACAGGCTCGGCAGGCCTATCGGGCTCCAAGCGCTCTGCATGGGGGGGTTTGGGGTCAGTGGGGGTTTCTGCCTGGGTGGGGCTGGAACTGAGCTGGGAGGAACAGGCCTCATCAGAGTCAGTCGTCTCTGGGACTGGGGCCTGGGGTTTAGTGGTGTCTGAGGGATTTGTCTGCAGGGTTTTGGAGGGCTCAGAGGCGCCTCTCGCTAGAGCAACGGGGCTGTCGAGGACCTGAGCTTGTGGGGTGGTGGTGAGGACTCTATCAGGGGGCGCTGCAGAGGTCTGCGGAGGTTTTGTAAGATCGGACGAGGAGGGGGGTTTGTTTAAGTCTTTGGTCCTGTCGCAGGGCTGCTGTTGTTGTTTGCGTTCGTGCTGCAGCGACAGCAGGTAAGCCTGCTCCTGCTGCAGGCGCTTGTGGAGTCGCTCGGCCTTGCGCTGCTCCTCCAGCTCCCGCCACTTGAACTCCTAGTGCACAGTGTGGGGTTGAGTTGAGGTGGACAGAAGAGATGGGAGAGCAGGCCGCTTGTATTGGCCTGACAAGCTTACGCTGGCTGAAATCAGTGAAATCTTTTAAATCCTTTAAAACACATCATTTGTAAATGCATTTGCCTGTTTTACTCTTCCTTAACCCACTCTCTAGATCATTCTTTTTCTTTTATTATTTTTTGTTTGCAGAGCACTTACAAATTTTACACATTAAATCCCTGAGAAAATGTATGTATTACGTGATGCAATGAAAGGAAGAATGCAATGAAGAAATGGTGACTCAGTGGAAGAATACACAAAGTCCCTCTCAGAAGATTAAATACAAGAGTCCATTTTAGCGTGAATTATTCATCTCTTACGAGCAGAGAGTGAGTCAAAACGAGATAACCTGTAAGAAAAAAAACCTCTTGCGGTATTTCCTGATGACTTCATCCATCTGATCACTGAATAAAAAAAAACAAAAAAAACCTGGGCATCATTTCAATGAGTTTAATTTGAAAATGCTGTCAATTTTGGAAAAAAGAAAAAAACAAAGATCTACCTACAATTTACAGGCAATACTCAAACCCAGATTCATTTTTAATGGCAACCCACACAATGCTTCTCTTAAAGAGAATGTGTGAGCAAATCAGACACCATCTTCACTTTTAACTCAACTAGAAACCACAGGTCGGTCCTGATCTGTACCAAAGTCATGTTTAACACATCTAACTCATCTATCACATTTAGTAATAATAAAACTTCAGAAAACAAAATGGGGAACAGTGTTTATATGTTATGGAGGTCATGGGTGTGTGTGTGTCTCACCAGCAGCATGGCCTGTTCATGGAGCAGCTGCTGCTGCAGCATCTCAAGGTGCCTCTGCTCCTCCTCCAGCTGACGGCGGATGTACTCCTGCCAATCAAAATAAAGCAGTTCTTGTAATTTGGTGGGAATTTGGGAAGAGTGAGTGCAAGTGAGAATATTAGAATATTACATCTTGAAAGTTTCTTCATTTTGCTTTTATTCCCCCTCGGGTTTCTTGCCTACACTTTTGTAACCGTTTGAAAAAAAAAAAACATGTGATTTTCATGTTAACACCAACCTGCTCACGGTCGTTCCTCCTCTTCTCGTCTTCAGCCCGCCGGCGTTCCTCCTCTTCTTTCCGCCTGCGATCCATCTCCTCGATGCGCCTCTTCTCCTCTTGCTCACGACGACGCTGCTCACGCTCCTGTTGCCTCCTCATCTCGCGTTCGCGTCGTTGTTGCTTTGGGGCACCAGGAGAGGAAGAAACATCAAAATAATGTTTTCACAATAAAGGCTTTTTTACTTTTTTCACTTAATAGAGTGTGCCTTGGATTCTTTTCTATTTTTGGACTTGGGGAGCATGTCCCCTTTTCAATGAAAAAACAAATGTGATTTCTTAATTTTTGCCTGATATGGGAGGGGGGGACATCAGCGCATCAAGTGTGATAGTGACATGTTTGTATGTCTTGTTTTTTTGTTTTGTTTTTTTATGAAATGGACCCCAGGTGGAGTAGCCGTTGCTATTGGTGACAGCTAATGGGGATCCTAATAGACCAATAACATGACTGTATTCGCCTCCCTTTAAACTCTTCCCCTTTTTTCTGGTGCTTCCTAACCCTCTGCCCTGCCCATCTACCTCCTCCAGCCGCCTCCTCTGCTCCTTCTGCTGCTCGATGCGTTTCTGCCTCTCTGCCAATAGTTGGCGCTTGTACTCTTCCTGCTCACGGAGCTGCTGCTCCTGGAGGAGCTGCTGGCGGCGCAGTGCCTCCGACCGCTCCTTGTTCTCCTGCTGCAGGCGGATGAAGTCGCGGCGCAGAGTCGACTCGCCCGGCACGTTGACAATGGAGCTAAATGATGATGATGATGAGAAACGGAAGGGTTAAATCAGAGAAAAACTAGATTCACTTTCAGGCATCTTTCAGTGAGTCAGCTGTCCTTAGTGCCTAGTCTCTGTTGAAACCCAGTCCCTCCTCTGTGATATGAACACAAAGGTTAACATTACCTTTAAAACGGCAGCTCTCTTATTTCATATTTAGTGGCATTTCCCCATTTTAAGGCGATAGTATCTTGGTATCGGTAATATTTTCTGCCACTTCTCTCAGAACTGCTCAGCTTCCTCTTTCTTTAGAGGAAACACAACGAAAACTCTGCTTCTCAAAATATCAACCATTAATTTTTATTACACAATAACCTGAATGAAATGTTGATTCTTATCCACTGAATGGGTGTTGATTAATCACAGATAACCCCATGGCCATAACACAGTATTCCTTATCACTGTTGTAAATTAATGAACCATGAGACTTTCTTAGTACCTGAAAGATATTAGTGTGTGGAAAAGTACCATTGAGAAGATGGGCATCACTTATCTGATGGCACCAACAATGACTCACAACCAGGAATGCGATTTTTTTTTTTTTTTTTTTTGCTTTTTTAACTTTCCACATGACGTCATTCAAGAGCCTCCCTGCTGGAATCCCAAGTACAACCCATCAGCATGGGACTGAATTTCACCAGAAAACTCCTGTGCCGTCAATAAAGAGACGACAAAGGAAACAGACAGCCCACCACACCACTTGATAATACCTGGGCTCTCCCTCCTGCTCTGGAGGATCCTCTTCTTCCTCCTCACTGCCACTGTACTCATACTCCGTCTCATCTGCACATGGGAAAATGACACGATCATTCAGAATCAGAAACACTCATCCAACGAATAATACCAGAATAATAACCAGAAATTGGCTTGAGAGATGACGAGAGGTTATCCGTTGTACACAATAGACTCGATTCTAATAACAGAGGAGCATTGAGTGCAAGAGAGCAAAAGAGACGGAGCAAGAAAGACAGCAAGAGTGACAGAGACAGAAAGAGACTGACAGCGAGACTTGTACGGAAAGACATATTGGATTGTAACTACTGAAATATTATCCGTTTTGTTCAGTAGCCAAATTTATTGTTCATTTATTAATCTGCCACCTGGACTACTATTCCTTAAAAAGCAATCCGATCTACAAGAATGAAACATTTGATCAACTGCATGCAAAAAAACAGTTCTGCAAACATTTGCCAGGCTAGAAAACACAGTTTGGCCAATCCCAAAAGTTTTCAAGGTTTTCTGTGACAACATGGACACGGACGTACCCTTCTCTCCCCTCTTCTTCTTGGTGCGGTCGATGTGGTCTTTGAGCTGGATGCGGACCTGCCTCTCGTTGGGCTGGTCTCGGATGAAGGGGTGCTTCAGCAGCTGCTCTGTGGGGGGGCGCTGCGTGTAGTTCTTCACCAGACAGCTCTCGATGAAGCTGAAGAACTTTTTGGACCTTGGAGGGGGCGGGGTTGTACGTGCAGAGAGAGCGACAAAGAGGAGAGAGAGTCAGGGGAGAGCCATGATAGGAAAGAGAGAAACAATGCGTGACAGAGTGGGTCAACTAGAAAAAGAGACAGTGAAAGCCAGACAAATATTTCAGCCACAGAGAGGACAGAATGCACACAACAAGCCTAAACAAAACGGACATTTCTACAAACAAGGGCTCCGCTACCAAATCACCCATCAGCCCTGACAACAGCCCCTCCCCCTCTGAAACAAAGCAGAGCATGAGATGATCCTCGTTTCTCAGAGTCAATTGAGGTTTATACATGTGGACAGGCAGCATTGGAGCTTTCATAGCATATATGCCATGACAGCCGTGAGATATGGACTCTGGGAAAATGACATTATCATCGCCATCACACCTGCTGTGATTTAGGTTAAGGGTCATTTCACTTTCAGTTACTGTAAATCAATTCAAAACCCCAAGTGCAACTGGGGGAAAGTATGAGAGCTTCTTGCAAAAGTATGTTAACATAAAAATTTCTGGAATCAGAAAAAGATTCCTGTTCCAGGACTGGCTGAAATGAAAGAAAATACACCTCAACATTGATGCCAGTTAAAAAAAAAAAAAAAAAAAGGTCAGAGGTTTGAGTTTTTCCTGCAGTGTGTCCGAAGCAGCACTGCAGTGTGTGCCAGGAGGGGCTCAGCCTGCCAGAGCAGGTGTATCGCAGATGTTTGGCTCAGCAGCAAAACACAGAAGAAAGGCCAAGATCTGGATCCAAGCCTCTGTAGCAGCTGAGCTGAAGGTCACAGATCAGATCAAAGTGTGCAAGAGCACACGCACAGAGGCCGAGTGTGCATTCTAAACTTGTAACTGATACTTGTTGGGGTGAGGAGGATTGAAAAGGATAAAAACACTCCACATATAACGACACATCGTTTCTGGGTTTGTACTCACCATTTTTTAGATTTGAGCCTGGGGGGAGGGTTTCTTGGGATGAGGAAGAGCGCACGCATTGGGTGCATGTCACACAGCGCTGGGAAAAAAAAATAATATGGATCACTTATAGCTCCAGAAAAGTGACCACACAAACATACTGACAGTAAGAACCGGCACTCACGTGGCGCTCCTTCAGCCATCTCAATAGCCGTGATACCACAGGACCACAGATCACTCTGCAACAGAAGAGGACGCCCGTTAACCACAGAGCCACACACACACACACACACACACACACACACACAGACCGTCGCAGGCGTTAGCTTAATAGAGTGACAAACAAACCAAGCTTTCTTGAGAGCCTCAATGCCGACAAACAGGCCATTGAGTCTTTGTTGCTGTGGAGGCTCTTACTCTGTAATCGTATGTGGCGTCTGGGTTTTCATCACAAGCGATGACTTCAGGGGCCATCCAATATGGCGTCCCGATGAAGGTGTTTCTCCTCCCGACTGTCCGGTCCAGCTGGGCGCTCACGCCAAAGTCCACTGGAGACACACCAGCAGAGATGTTTGGTTAGTGACTCTTAACTCGGGGTTGTATTTGAGTATACAGTGGTCCCTCGTTTATCGCGGGAGTTACGTTCTAAAAATAACCCGCAATAGGCAAAATCCACGAAGTAGTCAGCTTTATTTTTTACAATTATTCTAGATGTTTTAAGGCTGTAAAACCCCTCACTACACACTTTATACACTTTTCTCAGACAGGCATTAACATTTTCTCACTTTTCTCTCTTGTTTAAACTCTCTCAAAGTTCAAACCTTCGTAGAAAAATAAGTCCAGTAAAAAAAAAAAAATGCAAAATTACACTAAAAAAAATCCGCGAAACTGCGAGGCCGCAAAAGGTGAACCGCGTTATAGCGAGGGACAACTGTACTTGGAAATGTTTGACGTTTTCCTGAATTTCACATATAGCAAACAAGTTTTTCGGTGCACTCACACACAATCACACTAATCAACTCGGCTACTGGGCACTTCTGAAAAGCTCATCTGAAAACTAGTTATAGCAATTTAGACTTTTTTAGTTCTGCAGAGATAAAACTACTTTAGTTTTTCCCTTACACTAGAGAAACTACTTGATTTCAGAGATTTTCGGCGCTGGTATGTTTTCAACTAAAAAGTGTATAAAATTCCCTTGAATTTCAATTTTTAATCTTCATTTATACAGAAGTGCGGGAACCTTTCATGAGCCATTCTTTCTAACATTCATAATAGCAGTGACTTGACAGCGCCTGTCTGTTCTAGTGCGATATCAGATCTGGATTGAACTGCAATGACCGCTGTTTTGTTGCAGTTATAAAAAGGTAATCGTTGACAGAAATCAAGAATGCACTCTGTTATCTCCGTGAAAAGTGAGGGGGGCAAACACGCCTGAAATCAGACTCCAGTGTCATCAAGCTGAGAGCGTTATCAGATGTTACTCAAGACGATCCTGAGCAAGAACAGCAGCAATCGACACCTCGAGGAGCCTGCACGGCCACTCACCCAGTTTGACCTCGGCGTTCTCAGTCAGCAGGACGTTCTGACCCTTGATGTCACGGTGGATGACATGGTGGGCGTGCAAGTGGGCCAAACCCTAACACGGGAGAAAGACACAGCAAAAGAGAGTGTGAGAGAGAGAAAGAGGACCAGCAGACTGATTTTTTCTCTGTGTTTTGGTAAAAGGTGGTGAAAATGGGGGAATGTGAGGGGATAGCAGCCAAGCATAGGATGCTAAAAAAAGAAGAAAGGACAGTGAGCTCACTCTGAGGATTTCTCTGGAGATGTAAGCGATCCAGTCTTCCTTCAGCTGGTTGCCTTTGGTGTTCTTCACCAGGTCTGTGATCGAACCGGCACCGCAGAACTCCATCACCAACTGCACGAAAAAAACCACACCATCAGAATCAACATAAAAAAAATAACTTCACAATATCCAAGAAAGTAACATTTAACTTTGCTTTGACGGCGTTATCCAAAGCACATAAAGAGTTTAAAAAAGTGGGGATTACACGGGAGAAAAAGGAAATATCAAAGGTCTTAACATGATAGAAAAGGAAAGAAGGCATAAGACATGAACACAGAGCAGCGACATACCTCCCAAATCCAAAGATCTAAAGATTCCATATTTTCCTCTCAACCTTAATTTTAATCTTAATCTTGCAGACTTACCCATAGCTGGTCATCATGGCCTGGGGGACTCTTCTTAATGAAAGCGCCATAGTAGGTGGCTATGTTTCTGTGGTGGGAATACTTCTTCAGCATATTGATCTCCAGTTTAATTTCCTCCTCTTCATCCTAGAAACACACACACACACACACACACACACACACACAGAGAGTCAAGGTGGTATAAGGGCCATACAAAGAGGACGGGGAGGGATATGACCCCAATCATTTTTGTGTAGGCATTCCTCTTTAAGATTTAGCCTTAAGGGACATTTCATTTGAAATCCAAATTGATACACTTCCATACTCAGGGCCACGGCTATGTGACAGTGTCCTGGTATGATATCAATCGAGCATGACCAGGCCTCATTCTTCATGTGTCTAGGGCTCAAACGTGTAACAATGTAGTTTGCGTCCTCTGTCTAGTTGCTAATGACTCCTTTGTTTAGGGATTAATGATGCACGAGTGAGCCTCTGTGTGATCTGATGTGTACAGCGGCCATTATCAGTAATCCATTGTAAAACACTAGCCTTACTGTGAATGTACATTATGTCGGGCCGATGGTAAATCCTCCCCAGATACAAGTGATCAGGCTGACACTGATCCATGCCGGCACATGTGAGGCCTGGATCCTGCCCTCATCATTTATCCACGAAGGGAAAGACAATAATGTTCAAGCTTGTTCAGGTTTGGGTTTACTGGTGAAGACCCCATCAGCAGTGAATAAACAGCTTTAAATGTAACCTACAAAAAGGAGCTGACATGAGAACCACACAAAGGGCCTTCCAGATATAGAAAGCAATGGGCTAATTAGTGAGTTTATCCATTTAAAAAAAAAAAAAAAACAGCCTTGTGAGATGCCTGCTGCATGTGGTGTGCGTTCATCGTTACTACTGGGATTTAGAGAAACAAACCCGCTATCACGTCTGCACAAAAAGGTCAGGCTAGCTGCATTGCTAGCTCCCTGCTTGCACCCAATAGTGACTTGACAATGATTAACGGTGACACACTAATTGAACACATGCAGGGAGCAGCCAGCTAGTCGTTTGCTTTAGGGTTGCACGGCCTCTCCTATAGAAAGACTGGAGGGAGGAGTGGTATAGAAACCATGGGGGGGTTCTGATTCTACATTATTGTCGATGTAGACTACAATTTGTGTGGTTTGCTTCTTTATATGACTGGTGATTTCCTCACTTAGCACTAAACTGCACTGCCCAGTGCTTCAATATAGGCAAATCTGTGAGGAAACACTTAAGCGCACTGCTCCCTACACGGTGCGTGCATCACTCAGAGCAAGATGGCAGTTGGCTGTCTATGCAGGCTGCCATGCTGCTGCATGACTCGTTTGAGTTGACGTAAGCCTTTCTCTCCTGCACCCCCCCAACACACACACACACACACACACACCACCCCAGTCCCTCCCTCCCTCCCTCCCCCATCCACCCCTCTCTGCTGTGCAGCTGTTGGATTATCACACTCCCGACTGTGAAAGCCTCACTGCCACAAGTCACATGGTGAGGGAAAGGCAGACACAATCACATGAAGATGTGTGTGTGAGGTAATGAGAGAGAGAGAGACAGAGAGAGAGAGAGAAAGACAGAAAGACAAAGAGAGAGAGACAAAGAGAGAGACAGAGAGGGAGACAGAGAGAGAGAGAGACAGACAGAGAGAAAGACAGAAAGACAGAGAGAGAGAGAGACAGAGAGAGAGAGAGACAGACAGAGAAAGACAGAAAGACAGAGAGACAGAGAGAGAGAGAAAGAGAGAGAGACAGACAGATAAAGACAGAAAGACAGAGAGACAGAGAGAGAGAGAAAGAGAGAGAGACAGACAGAGAGAGAGAGTGCAAAATGAGGTGGGGAGTTTTCAATCTACTACAATGCAGAGAAGATGAGGCACAAACAATGTGTCAATGGCAAACACACACACACACACACAAAGTGCGTATTGATCTGTGTCATTGGGTCAAATCATTATGTAATATCGATGCCTTGCTGCTTACAGTTGCTATGTACAGGATTTTCGCATTTATACCTCATGATAATATAATGTGGAACCATAATGTGGATTCATAAACCTATTTTCCTCTGTATTTACGGAGCTGGGACCATCTTGGAGCTCTGCCCATCCCTATAGCATCACACGTTAGCATTTACTAAGGGAAGCTATGCTGCATTCGGGACTCAAATCGGTTTCTGATGTGTCTGTGTTGTCTAAAAGAAAGAAAGAGAAAAAAAAAAGGTATCACACTAACATGCCAAACCGGTGGCTCACTGGATAAGAGTGTGTACCGTGTACCAAGGCTGAGTCCTGATCGCAGAGTCCAGGGTTCAGATCTGACCTCAGGCCCTTTGCTGCATGTCATCCCCTCTTTCTCCCCTGCATTTCCTGTCTCTCTCTACTTTTACTGTCAAATAAAGCAGAAATGCCAAAAAAAAAAATCTTAAACAAAAAAAAAGTTGGACTTGTAGATGAAAATCTTTCTATCTCTATACTATCTAACTAAAACTGTACATATGTTCTGCCCAATTGATCCTCATCTACTTTCTTTTTAAGATCAAACTTATCATTTGATCTCAGGCTCAAAAATAAAACATTAAACTGACATTTGCTGTCAGTCCTTTTTGTTAGAACTATGGCAATAGACTTCAGAGATAAAGTGCTGCCAATCCAGTGTAAACAAAGACCCTAGAGAGAGACACAGAGAGAGTGTTTCAGCGGTGGGCACACTGCACAAACAAAAACTTGGCCTTTAACAGCTTGTCAGCACATGGTAGACAGTGTTTAGCCACTATTGGCTCAGCCCCCGCTGGCTCACAGGACCCTGCCAACTTAAACAAGGCGATCGGAACTGCATTTAACATAAACCAAAATAGAGGATGAAGGTGGTGAGGGGGCAGCCATTTTTAGCGTGAAGCCTATATGGACTGGAGGGCTGAGTGGATTTACGGATGTGGAGCAGGGATAAGAATGTGGGTCGGACAACAACGGGCCGTCCAGCCAGCCTCTGGATGAGCCTGACAGCCCAGACAGAGGAGAGAGAGAGAGAGAGAGAGAGAGAGAGAGCCAGCCCACATATCTTGACTTAACCGAGGCTGATGATCAGCTAAAAGGCAGCAAGACGTGGTCGACTTGCATTTAACTGGTTTTGATTAAAGGCAGTAAAAGTAAATTCCTATATCCATCTGCTTTTTAATACATTTCTGCACTGCTGACTGTATACAGTTGAGAATGACATGAAAGAGCTGACAGCCTGGGATTACAGGTCGTAACTACCACATGGTTCATATACATTTTATAATTAATGGTTTCCATAATTTTTCCATGATCTCTCAAAAAAAATTCAGCTTTTTTAGTTTAAAATGTGTTTTAAAATGTGTTTTAGCACTGTAAACACCATATGGGACAATAGATAATAGATTGGTTTGACCCTAATGTGGACAGTATTTACATGCAGGGGAAAATGAGCAATTTTAAACTTTCCTCATCAGACTGAGACAAACTCGTATAAATACACAACAAAAAATCCAATACTTCCATCCTCTATTTTTAAATTTGGTCAATCAGTCTTTAATAGCTGATGCTGCTTGAGTCAGATCGCTTTTCCAAAAGTTTTACAAAATTATAATTTACTGACTTTTCCAGGTTTTTCATGACTTTGTAAACTCAAAACATATGAACTTTGCAGCGTTGAAGACACAGGGTGAGTGTTTTGGCAGCTGCACACGTTGCTGTTTGATGTGGATTAACTCAATGTGTACGACATTAAATTCCCCTAATGTCAAGATACTCCTGTCACCCCGTAGTGGTGGATCATGTGCAAACTGTGAATCCAATATGGCTGAAAATACACTC
This sequence comes from Myripristis murdjan, assembly GCF_902150065.1. NCBI lineage: Eukaryota > Metazoa > Chordata > Actinopteri > Holocentriformes > Holocentridae > Myripristis > Myripristis murdjan. The sequence continues at coordinate 11,347,998 of NC_043981.1, forward strand.
AAATTTAAAGCTTACAATCTATACTTTAACTTCGCAAACACACATCACACCAAACAGTGTGTCACTCTCCAAACAGTTTAAAAGCTCACTGTGCAAGGTGAGCTGGCTGAAAAATGCATCATTCAACGCACACTTATCAAGTCACATTCACGTCAAGGTCTGCCGGTAAGCTTTATTATTTTAAGACGTAAGTATTTGCACAATTTCGCACAGTAGCAACACTGGAGGCTGAACAACAGTGAAACTGACTCATGAAAAACAGGCTTATCTGGAGGATAATATCTGATGTGATGACCCGTCGATGTCTGGAGAGTTTACAACAGTGCAAGTCAGTGTTAGAGGTACACACCCTGTATTAGTCAGCATCAGGGACTGAATACAGCCTCTAGGTATATGATCTTGGGCATACAGCACTATAAAATGATGGAATATTTTGCTTAAAAACAATAAAATAACTGTAGTCCTAACTTTGTCACAGGCTTAGGGTATAGTCACCTTACACTGACTGGCATAATCCAAGCACCTGCTTTGTTTGTCTAATGATTTTCATTTGACAGAGGCAATGTAGATCACTGCATTCCCACAGGACACACCTGGCCTCCCGACACCCTGGGTAGGAAATGGTTGGGCAACATTCTCTGCACCGATTACGAATGAGGACAAATCAGCCGTGTGTGTTACTCATCATGACGTAGACCTGAGGAGAGAGGGGAGTGGCAGCGGGCAAGCCAGGGCCAGGGCCGGGGCCGGGGCCGGGGCATGGAGCCACACTCACACACGGGTTGGTCGTGAACCTGAGGAGCCACCAAGTGTGTGCGTGAATGGAGATTAATGTGAACTAGAATGTGGGCTGGCTGGTGCTTGGGCAACATTTAGCTGATGAGTTTAGGGGAAGAGGCTGAACTCCAAAGCACGAATGTAACTCATTCACTGGCCTCCAAATGCCACCAATGGGGGCTTCTTAATAGCGTGCATGCATGTATAGTATGATTATGCCCATGATCTTCCCTCATTATTATGGCTATGTGGGTGGTTGGCCCCGTTGGTCCCCACTGTTAACTCTGTAACCTCCTGCTTTGTGTGCACGAGAGTGTGTGTGTGTGTGCGTGTGTATGCATGTGCGTTTCTGTGTGTTCTTTCATCTCCAGACGGGACCTCACACAGCTGAGGGCTGCCCGCTGGCCACTAAATGACGCACTTCAGTCAAAAGCATCTTGTTGCCTCTACCCTTCCCCTGTTGTTTATTATGGGGGGGCGAAGCACTACAACTGCCTCATTACGAGCACGGCATTTTCTCCTCCGTAACCTTGACAACACACTCAGACGTCACATTAAGTGGAATGTCTTTGGATTCTAATGAGCGGCCGTATTAATAAGACAATGAGGGCAAAGACTCAAAACATGCCCTAGTATAATGTTCTTAAGAAATCTCTCTTTTTTTTTTCCTTTTTCTTTTTTTTTTTTTACAGTTGGATAATAGTTACCAGTGCTTGGACATTTTGTAAGTATTGTTACCGCAATTGCTACAATAATGAAAAATCAATCTTTAAGAGATGTTTTGGAATCAAAAGAGTCACCCAAACCCCTGTGCAAGTAAATCAAGTTGTGCAGTTCAACACAAACATCTGACATGACTGCTCTTGTGGTCTCCCAGACTGAAAACACCACAATTTGCCAATAAAAAAAAAGAAGAAGAAGGAGAAGAAGCAGCACCATTGTTTAGAGAAGCAAACTAAGGCTGTCTTGTTTACAAAAATTCCCCATCAATAGACATAAATCCTACATCCTCTCCTTTTGTGTGTGTGTGTATGAGTGTGTGTGTGTGTGTGTGCGTGCTACAGCCTTACCTCTGTGACGTCCATGACCTTAATGGCGGCCAGCTGTCCGGTCTTGACATGCCGTCCCTGTGAGGAGACAAAAGAGAGATGAGCTTTCACGCAGTCAACTCAGCAAACTCATTCTGCTCTTACAAGCTGTCAGCTGGTTTATCATGATTAATGATCTGAGTGTGTGTGTGTGTGTGTGTGTTTGAAAGAGAATGCATGCTGGTACTCTCGTTGCAGTGCATACTTCACTGACAGGACAAGCTCATCTATCCACAGTCTTAACTACTCAAGTTGACACTTTTGGCTAATTTCACCGGCTAATAATGGATATCACAAAATATATCTCTGGTGAGCTACCTAAATATAAAACAGGTAGTTTTCCAAGTTGTATTTACACCTGTGGAGCTGGGACATTTAGGTCTAGTTATTGGCCAAGAGCAATATCTAAATCACAGGAGGTGCATTTTTCTGATTAAAGCAAAATGTGTAACAAAATAGCATCATCAATTAAAGTAGTGTGGTACTACAGATATATTTTGGCCCACAAACCATATAACCCAGATATAAGAAAATGTGTTTTTCTGGTACAGGCCCCAGCAAAAATTACCATTCCCATTAAAATCATGCAAAATATAGCAACTGTAGTATCTGCCAAAATAATCATTTTTTAAAATACCTATAAATGAGTTGTTATGAAGCTAGTTGTTTATTTGTTCTTGTCTCCAACAATTAGGCCTACAATCTCAAGCCGACTGTATCCCACGGCCTGAGCAAACTTACTATAGATACCACAGACGAGCATATCACTCCCGAGCTATACAGTCCCAACATTCCCAGAGTGCTCTGCTCTCCCAGCACGCTGCTGCCACTCCTTACATAAACAAAGGACCGAAATAGAGGCCTCTCTCTCTCTCTCCCCCCGGCACAAGATAAAACATGGGAGCATTTTTGGGAGCTGGTCCAAATGGGTTCGGGTATTCCCCTGCAGTGTTTCCAGGCTAACCGGCTCAGCCGTACCACCGGTGATAGCAACAACTGTGTTGGGTGAAGGCAAACACATGAACCCTCCTGACACACACACACACCACATTACTGTACAGACCCATGAAGAAGACAAACACAAAAAACACACTCGGTCCAACACAGATACCGCCGCCCCAATCTTAGCCGGTACATTCCATAGTCAATTGAAACTGTATGGATTATGACAATAAAAGCCATGCAGGCTTAGGGCCCCATTCTTTTCACCGGGCTGGAGAGGGGGGGGGGTTGAGAGGGACACTTTACAATGCCTTTAATCCTCTCCACTTTGATCCCCGGGTCGCCACTACAAAAACACTGAAGCTGACGTTACAGCTGCCGGCTCGCCGCACACTAGCTGCCTGACCCGATGAAGCCCACCTTGCTGGGTTCAGAAGTCACAGGTGCGTCCAAGAGAGCCTGAGAGTGTGTGTGTGCCTGAGGAATGCTGCGTGTCAGAGAAATCGCCAGCACAGTATTACTGAAGGAATACCTCATAACTAATATTTCACGGAAAAATACGGCTGGGAAACACCCTGTCAATCATCTTTCTTGTCATTTTTTTAACAACCCACGCATGGGGCATGAGACTCAGCGCTGACTCACTGACACCACTCTGAAATCTTTTTTTAAATGACATGACTCAAAGCCATTCAAAGCCTATTAGCATACCGCCCATACTATCAGGTGGAGACGCTACACCTGTGGAGGTTTACTAGCCTTAAAAGCTTAGTTTTCCATCTCACACTTCTGGATTCTCTCCTCTCTCTCTCTCCTCTCTCTCTCTAGAAAGGCACAGAGAAAGAAATGTGGTCTGGAATTGGAAGATGATCACAGAGCCAATCTTATCACAGCTAACCCAAGATCTGCAGAACTTCTCCCCATATCGGCGCTTCAGCTCACACGGCAATCAAAACATGTTTTACACGCAAAGCTCAACTAATCAAAGGCTACAGCTAAAGGCCGTCCAGAATAACATGCAGGGCACGGCCAAGTCACTAACAATGCTTGTTGGCCTTACAAAGTTCCTAATTCTTGTCATTTTACAGGCTGCTGACATGTACGTTAAAGTCATGCCAGCCCCTACACAAACGTTTGTTTGCATTGGGCTCCCAGATGATTTGTAGATATGTAGTAATGGTTACTAGGAGGAGAAGATAAACTGTGAAAAGTGTTTCCCCCCTTCCTATGCCTCTGGATATCCCTGCGTTCATTTAAAGGTTGCAGCTTTTGGGCGGAGACAAGGTTGAGGTTGAGTTGAGGGTTAACTAGGCTACAAGGTTATTGCATTTTCATAACACAAAACCGCCGTGTTACACAACATAACAGATGTAGTAAGTGCCTGGATTACACACAAAAAGCCCCAAGGTGCTTTCACCCCCTCACAACAGTCACCCGTTGCCCTCAGAAAAAGCCAAACACCGAACAATTACATCACGGCAGAAATATAGCAATGCGATACAGTGTGAAACGGAGAGAGAACTTTTATGTAGGAGAAAAGATACTGTCAAGTCTGCTCAATATATCATCACGTTTATCATAAACTAGGCTATTGTAGCATGGGCTGGCAATCGGAGTGCTACAGAGAGCCAAAGTCAACATCACATCCAGTGTAATTCTCAGCCTCCCATTCTCACATACTACTCTAACATTTATCAAAAGTTTCAAAACAACCTACATGGTTTGACCATAAATGAAAAGAGAGCTGTGGTTTTCAATGTGGAGGATTATTTACTGCACTGTCTGCTTCTACCAAGACTCTCCGCGTTTTTATTTATTTATCTTGTATTTAACCAGAGAGCCCTGCTGAAATCAAGAAGCCGCTGTTGTTTAGCTGCAACCAGCAGCTCTATAGCTAAAGTGTGTGTGTGTGTGTGTGTGTGTGTGTGTGTGTGTGTGAATGCATGCACACAAGGATACATGCAAGTATGTGGTCGCGAGCTATTGAAAATTTGTGCTTGTTTCAAGAGTGACCTGGCCAAGAAAACAACATTTGAATTGAAAAACGTAATCAGAGTCACAAAGAGTGAGGGAGCCAGGAAGAATTTGGAGCACTGGAGCTAAGCGCTCCATTAGGCACTAATCCAATATTAAACAACAGGTTCATGGGCCAAACCCATGTAAATCTTGACTTAACAAAGCAAAGACAGTTCCTTATTGAATCTAGCATAGGAGCCTTTATTAACAGTGTTAACTTGCTTGGAGAGTATTTCAGTCAGATTTAAAGTATTCTGCAAGGAGATTCATTAAGTAGGAGCACAGTGCATGCAGCCTTTTTCACATATTTCAGTTCTCACCTTAGGGAAAGATAACAAAAATACATGTTACTGTAAATATTCCCATGCAACATGTGCTGCCCTTAAGTGTGACAAAACACCATCATAAATGAAGTATTCTGGTGTATTGTATTCTCTTGACATAAGAAAATGTGTTTGTTTAGTTCAGACCCCAAAAGAAAATATATAAATATATACATTCACATTACACTATCATTTTCTTAGTTTTTTCCCAAGGGAAAAATGAGAAGAAAAAAGAAATCAGCATTCTCACTGAAATACATGATATCGCAAAATCTGTCAAAATAATTGCAATGTTTTTTTGTTTTTTTATGATATCGTTCAGACTTCTAGGATGACACTGCTACATTGCACAATCAGATTTGGCCAGTGGCTTCATGCTGACTTCAGCCCCTACTGAAGTGTCCCCTGTTGTGTAGCTGGGCCCCTGATAGACATGAAAAAGCAGGAGCTGATCACAGGAAGGCTGTGGCCCGGCCCAGGCGTGGTCACAGAGGGGTTATCTGAGGCACTGAGCTATCACTGAGGCCTCCCTGGCCTCCATCTCCACTCCATCACGGCTCTTCTTAACCATGGCCAGATGTGCGGCTGGCCTCTCTCCAGCTCGGCCTAAACCACTGACTGACTTACTGCCTTCAGAGCCAGAGACATTAAGCGAAAATGCACCCTAAAACATTTTTTTTTAATTCCTGGAGGGATATGGGTCAACACAAACAAACTAACTCAAAGCTAGAGACTTGAGAATTAAGACACAAACCTGGCAGATTGAGATTTGTCTCTGAATGACATCAAATATTTTGCCTGTTTTGCTTCCAACTTTATCATATTTTTGGTCACCAACATAAATCAATGGGGCAAGATCACAGTCAGACGACTTGGGAATTGTGCTTTAGGGTGGATTTCCTCTCACAAGAAGTGAGCAGTAATGCTCAGCAGTATCTTTAGTGGTCTGCCCACAGAGTCAGTGTAGATCGGGGGGGAGAACAGTTTCCCATACCCTTTTCCACAAGGCTCTTTCCCACTGCATCTTGATCGTCCAGAAACCCAGGAACCTTCTCGCTTCACCTCTCACTTTCACTCGCTGTCAGTCAGTGCAACCAACTGTTTCTAAACACTTGTTGGCCTGCTACCAGGTCAACATACCTTTGTTCACCAATGCACGCTTAAGTCATGCTGCCTGTAAATGACAGCACACTGAAAGTGAGTGGCGTGCTTTCAGCCACACCACCATGTTGGTACAAAACAAACTCACTTGATTTCATATTATTAGTTCACATAGGGATGCAGAAAGAGACATGCTGGGTGCTGCAGCTCGGTTCATCAAAGGTCACTGGTGTGTGTGTGTGTGCGTGTGTATATGGTGGGGTGGGATGGGGAGGTGTTAGCTGGTAGACCTGTGGTAATGAGGGATGGATGACCCCCCTGGGGGGTCAGATGAAGATCTAAGGTGACATTTGAACTGGCAGAGAGTGGGTGGGTGATAAATAGGCAGGTCACAGCCCCCATCTAGCTTGGGAAATACTAGGCCTATAAAAAGGACACACACGCAACCTTTAAGACAGACAAAACACAAAATATACAAACGTTGCACTGTTTCATGACTTGAGCACGTAGCTTACACACAGACACACTTCCGCCTGTACCGTCAACCACACAATGGAATGGTGCTTTGAGGAGAAATGACCAATCAGCAGTAAGCAGCAGCACATGACATCTATGAGCTTTGCCCCTGCCTCTCTAGGCTCTGGCACTTTATCGTGCTGCTGCATACCAGCACACTGACCCACTTCTCACACACACACACACACACACACACAGAGGCAGCCTCAGCCGTGCTCTTTTCACTACAGCACTCCCCAGAGAACTAAAGGATGGAAGTAGCGAAGGCGGAGGAAGAGAGAGCAGAGAGGAGAAACGGAGGCAGAGAGGGATAGAAAACGGTGATGAGAATGGAAGGAGCAGAAAGCAAGGAGCAAGGGAGGGATGACGCAACACACTTGAGATCGAGAGAAAGCATGCACAGGAAAAGCGAGCGAGCACATGAAAGGCTGAATAAGATGGCAGGAGAAGGAGGGGAGGAGACAAAACGCAGGAGTGGACGGGACAGGGGATGACTGGAGGGAGAAGAGTGAGTGTTTGCTGTCAGACTGGTGAACTGGGCTGAGGCTGCCTGAGAGGAGAGGCCAGTCAATAACAGTGAGTGGCTATTGATCACGGTGCAGTGGTGTGCTGCTGTGAGGGGCCCACCATGCCTAATGGAGCCTTTCCTTATGACTAAAGAGGAAAGAGGATCAGAAAGGGAAACACCTGTATGATGCAAGGTGGGAAAGCAACATCAGCCAACAGACAAATTCTGGGCATTGTGCGGGTTTTTCCACATTTATTTAAAGTAGCTAGGTTACACAGGGAAAGTGGAAAACCACTAGCTCCTGAGACTGGTTGATGAAAATGTCGCCAGCCTCGCTATGATGTTGTCATGAAAAAAAAAAAACGAGAAAGCGAATTATCTTTGATTTGAAATAGGCTCCAACTGCATTTTGAATGAATAGGAACAAGCTGAGTGGGTCGGAAGAGGAATTTATTCCTGTGGGGAGAAAAAAAAAAATCAAGCGGCATCCTTGTATAGGATTTGGCCATTACCGAGGTGCACCCATTATACACGAGGCCCGATTTGTCCCGGCCTATTCACACATTAACACAAGAAATTTCTAAGGGAAATGTGATCCAGGAGAGAAGAGAGCTGTCAAGTAGAAGCAGCAGAGAGAGACAGGCTAGAGACTGTCTCATCCGCCGGGGCCTTTGTGTCTCATCTCGGCACCACTCAGATAATGAGGTGGCTCAATGAGCTGCACGCAGACACACACGGAGGTGCGCGCACACACACTCACACACACAAGCGTACACACAGAGATGTTTTGTTCGGGCAGCACTGTGGCCAGCCAGGGGCCGTGGTGGGTCTTGTGACACCCATTAGGGAGAGGGTCAGCGTGGGGGAGAGCGAACAAAAGAGCTGGACACTGTGTCAGCTGGAGAGGATGCAGAGTGGGACGGTGTGTGTGTGAGAGAGTGTGTCTGATATTCACTGCTTTAACTGCAATGTGTCACACCACCGCTCCTTTTCAACTATTTAAAAAGAACACAAATGACTGTACTCGCAAGCACGCACATACGCACTGTTTGGATAAATGGATAAAGAGGGTGAGCCTGACACGGGATGGGAGCCTGGCCCCCCGCTACTCAGAGGGTGACACATTCAACACCCCTAAACCCTGACCTAAGAGACACACAGCCAATCAGCACCCGGGTTCCCAGGACCTTTAGCAATGTGAGGAGTCATTCATTAGCCTCGCAAGAAAAACCTCAACTGCTGCACGGGCTTCCAACTTTGTTTGTAAGCCATAATTTGTTTGTTTTTTCCAATTCATTTAACTCAATCAAAGCGGATGGGGGATCTGGAGGGATGCCACGGTGGCCGTGTCCCCACCACACCAGGTAAATCTGAGAACATATTTTATTTGTTTTAGCCTTCCATCTACATTAAGCAGGAATTTTACGCTCACAAAAAGGGGCTTTTTTGTAAATGCTCTCCAAGTGTTTGAACTTGAAAACGCTGATCCAGTGCTGTACAGTGAAGGGGGGGAAATGGAGCTTTTTGAAAACACTGATGTAGGACTGTCATGTGATCTAGGTTACAGTCTGGTATGAGGCATGTGCAGGCCATGGTCATAGGTCTACACTTTTCAGTATTTTGGGGGTGTTTCATGTGGACGGCGGGCTTTTGGGAAAAAAAATCTAAGAATGCTAGTGTGGTGTACACCAAAACAGCATTTTCAAATTTACCCAGTTTAATGTGGACATGGCATAAGACCAGCAGACAGGAAAGGTCTGCTTCCTACTCTGTACGGCTGCACATTCACAGCCAAAATGATCATCCCAATTTTATTTTAATATCAAGCCAATACTATAATAATATTAAATAAGATTAAAGGCAATTCAGTCTCAGTGTGGGGAACAAAACTGGATAAAAATTCTGACTATTCGGGTGTACAGTCTAAATTTAATTAAATCTTTCCATGTTACAGAAACGCTAATATCCTACAATTATTGTGGCAACAGAAATAATGAAATTATACACACAGTCAACCCACTTTGTGTGAAAAGCACTGACCAGAAGTGTGAATATTTAATAAATGCAGTGTTGTCTTTCCAAATTATGCGACTTCTCCTGTAAGAAATCATTCCATGGCTCTTTTTAGGCCCAATATATTACCAGCTCTTTCCAATTAGGGGGAAATAAAGACCATATGTTTGTAATCATCCTGAGTAGCTTTGGTTTCCTGTGATCAGTTTTATTTAATCATTATTATTCCTGGTCCAATTCATCTCTGCCTCCTCCATTAGCTAAGGCTTCCTCATCAGCAGTGAACTGGCACATCTAAGGCAGCGCTTCTGAACCCTTTTCAGAGGCACATCATGTTTTTCAAAGAAAGCAACAGCCTAGTTTCTATCAATCCTCTGTGGGCCCTGTGTTTTACATTTACATACTCCGGCGGAGAGGGCTGGCTGGCCACAACACCGCTTCATCCATCACCTCATCCCACCAGTGTCGCTCACAGCATCTTCGGTGCTCCACCATCTGCCTTTTGTTTATGTTTGGACAAAAAACTCAAGGCACATCGGTGCAATACTCGCCGACAACCACTGCCCTGAGGTAAAGCATGAGTCGGGCACGGCACCATATGGCACCGGTGGGCATTTAACAGATTGCTCAAGAGGTTCCAGTCCCTGCTCAGCAACAACTCCCACCCCTAGTGCCCGGCATGCATAGCTAGCTCCCCGAGGTGCCCACAGAGTCCCAGGCAACTTTACGTCCTCATGGCAGGGGCGAGGCAACCCCTGGGGCAGGGTGGCAACAAAAGAAAAAAAAAAGATGGGAGGACAGCGGTGAGAAAGGAAGAGCTGAGCTGCAGACAGGCAGATGCTCTTATTAGCGCAGTGGGGCACATATGTCTTTATTTTCGTTAACATCCAGTCATTTCATGTCCTGGGGAGGATTTAAAAGATATTTCAAAAGCCTATTGTCAAGTGATAACACGACAGATTGGATGTGAGCATTAACACTTGAATAATCTTCTGGCATCTCAGCTGCATCTGCTAAATGGCAGAAATTTCTAGCTTATGACAAACACTGTCTATCACGACTGAGTACTGACTGATTTCATGATTCGATTCGATTTGATTTGATTCCAACTTCCAAGGTCCCAATTCAATTCGATTTCATAGGGATACTTCACTTAAAATACCAATTTTGCAACATTCATACTGCTTTGCTGACTCATCATGTTTTTTTTTAAGATCATTTTTGCTTTATTTGACAGTGACCTGTGACGGAGACAGGAAAGTGAGGGGAGACTTGGACGACATACAACAAAAGGCTCAGGCTGGAACTGAGCCTGGCCTGCTGCAGTGAGGACCCGGCCTCAACACACAGCACACACCCCACCACCAAGTGAGCCACTAGGGTGCCTCACGTTTTTGTTTTGTGTTTTTGGTTTTTTTGTTTAACCAAAATTGCATCAAGGAACCTGGCTTCAATTGTGTAGCTCCTGCTATTATCCCATGTAGTTTGGTCTTCTGAGCTTCTGTAGGCTAGTAGTTCGGCAGACAACACTGCAGGACTTGAGACGTTCACAGATTCACATATTCACTTAAAGCATAGATTAAAAAGACTTTGGGATTTTGACATCTGATCATTCAAATGAAAATCACGATTAATCACGTGAGTCTATATTTTTGCCCAGCCCTGCTCTCTGTATAGTGTCAGCCGGGCTGTGTGCATAAATTTGTTAATACTCAAGAGTCAGCACTTGCTGCTTGGTGAGACTGAGTGCTGAGCCATATGACCGTGCTAGTGATCGCCAGTGAGCCTTGGCACCGTACCAAACGCTGCCCACTGTATCCAGTCAACTCCCCATAGACTACAACCATGGGATGAAGACGCATGCATGAGAGAGGCGGAGAGGAGCGACAGCATGGAAGCAGTAGCGGGTACAGCCTTGGCATACACCATGGATGTGCAGCAGGCGGGGGAGGCAGGTCAGTGGGGGCTCTGGTGCCTCAGGCCTGACTATATATGGCCATTCTGTAGAGCACAGGGAATCTTTCCTGCATACCACACACAATTTGAGGAATTGTGTCTTTTTTCCATGTTATCATTTCTCTCACTTTCTTTTTTCTTTCTTTCTTTTTTTTTTTTTTTAAATCTCTACCCTGAGGCACCTGAGATAGTTTACTGAGCCTCCTGGTTCGGCGCCAACTGATAATAAAGGAGGGAGAGATAGCAATGCAAGAGCAGCACTGTCGAGGGGGGGTGCTGAGACGAATGCCTCACTTAGCATTACGAATGACTTACGACCAACTGTGTGATATGCAAAAGTGGCAGACTAATGTAGCGCGATGATAACAACGACAAGTTATTATTCAGATCAAACGTGAAGGCCACTGTGCTCTGGGCACTGACAAAGACCGACACCCTGCATGTGCTTGTTCACAACAGCATTCAAATGTTCTCTGATTGTATGATTTGGTGACATTTTGAACAAAGGTGAGGAACACATCTATGCAGATGGACACCAGGAACTTGAACTGTGTGCCGGCTGCTTTAACCATACCAACCTACAACTCACATTCAAATTGCGGTTTTGCTTTGCTTTTATTTTCAACTAAACCATAAGATTGTGGTTTTTCAAAGTGCTGTAACGTATGTGAGTGTGTTCCTTCAATCAATCAAGCTCAAACAAAATTAAGTGATTCAAAAAAGGGCCTTATAGCCATAACATTATTTTCATTATGGACGCTATGGACATAAAGATATGCTGCGCTGTGCTTTCTGAGGTTGACTGTAATCTGGCACGTCTCCAGGGGCAACGGCTGCCCTCTTGGCTTGGCTCCCACGACCAGTGATCACCGCTGGAGAGCCAGCAGCGCAGTACAGCCACAAAAACCTTGACACAGCATTTCCGAGCCTTAGAAAGCTGTGATAACCGACAACTGAAGAACGGCCAGTCTTTCACGAAATTGATGAAAAAGGCCTTGATGTCATGTTTCCGAAAAGGAAGGTGCAGTAAATTTTCTGAGATCAAAAGCAGAGCTGAAAGGAGTGCAACATAAGCGGAGACATACAAGAAGGTCCTGCTGGTATTTGATCCCAGGCCAGCAGTGGTAGTTCTGCGTGGGATCCCAGAGGCGGGGGTCTTCACCATTACACCATCTCTGAGCTCTGCTTTTTTTTTTTTTTTCTTTTTTTTAAATAGATCTGTATTTTCTTTCTGAACAGAGAGTAGTGAGCCAAAAGTTGTCAAAAAGCTTTCTGTGTGAAAGTCAGCGACCCACTTCCAAAGCAAATATTCTCAGATTCAAAGAAGAATCTTCTTGAATGATGAAGACGCAGATTTATCTAGAAGCCACGGTCCAATTCAGGGTAACTGATGATGACAGGCTTACTGGTGTGGACATCAAAAGCAAAAAAAACCCAACGCTTGACAAAGATGGAGATACTCTGAATACCAGCTTGCACTGAAAACTTCAGACCAGTCTTTCCAAGGTCAGGATCTTTTGGTCTGATTCCAACGGCAAGAAAGGCCAAGGGACGTGTCTCAAAAGAGTCAAGAGTCACAACAAATCAAGGAGGAAAAAAACCCTTGGTTACATTGTCTTATTTAAAAAGGGGCTAGCAAACTGTGACCAAGTGCCTGACAAAGCAGTGAAGGCTTCACAGGGAGAAGGAACTCCACCCCATTTTCAGCTGGGGGGTGGATGGGGGGGGGCTTCTTCTTGATTATTCAGTCCGTTGGCGTTTTGAAACCCAACAGACAAACGCCTCCTTTCTGTGGGACCTAACTGACTGACTGGCTGGCTGACGGGTCGAGCGAGATCCAAAGAGAGCAGGGGACAAACTCAGCTTTGTGAGTGTGGTGGGCAGGTTCTGTCTGAAACTGGACAGCTGCTCCTCTACCAGTTGCAGCACACCCCCGTCTCCATCCTCACTCCCCCCCTCCTCCCGCTGCGTTCACCCCACAGGGCCAACGCTCATTCATCTGGCACTAACGTCGCAGTCAATGCACTGACCGACAGCTGATCGACAGGGCTACTACAGCAAGCTATAGCATCACGCTTTCTCCTCAGCTATGACAGTGCTATCGTCTATTTTGCCTATCTTGTGCATGCAAACACAAGCAGGTCTTTGTGTGTCAACGGCCGGCTAATCTGACAGCCTTCCCTTGTACCAGCTCCACTCCCACAGTGGCACTCGAAAACAGAAGTAGCAACGGGGCAGCGAGGAGAGCGAGAGATTAAAGGACAAAAAAAAATAAATAAAAAAAGAGAAAAGAAGCAGTAATTCTCTGTCCCGTAGGCCCGGCTCAAAACCATCTGGTAGGACGATAGCATGCAAGCATCGCATTTTCCTACAGAGCGCCGTCCACACCTTTAGTCAAAACGCCAGGTCCTGATCTCAGGTCTGGTGCAGACACACACGCACACAGATGGGGTCTCCTCAGTGAGTCTAGGCAGGGGAGATCCTGGGCGTTGAATGCACTAGGGGATCGAATGCAGGTCACTGGAGCACTGCAGGCTGTCAGAATTAAACACTCAGCTTAGCTAGCCGCTTAGTGTGCATCCAAATTGATGTTTCCCGGCTAGCCTGATGCTGCTAGCCTATTAACAGCCTGCACTGTGCCTGGCAAGCTACATGTCTGCTTCGCATGGAGGTTTATGGTTAGATATCATCTAATATTCTAGCAGAGGGCAACAAGATGGAGTGCAGCGGCGTAAAAGGGTAGGGCCTCCACTGCCTACCTAGCTGCAACAACAACACAGGGAGGACCAAGAAGGACGGTGGACAAGGACGGATGGCTCTCCAAGGCCATATTCCTCCCACCGCACAGAGAAAGAGCCCATCTGACTTCTTCTAGTCTCTCTCCCTCCTTCGCAATGTCTTTCAACAGCCGCAATGTTAATTTTCAACAGGGAAATGTGACACCAAGAAACAGATGGCCCATAGAGTGGGATTCCCATCCGCTGAACTGGAAAACTCCTGATGTAGACAGGATATGAAATTAGATTGTGCACCAAAAAAATAAAAAGAGTGCACGGTTCTTGTGCACGGAGAGGTAAAGCCAAGACGATTTGTCCGATGACAGACATGGTTTCTCCATCCTACCCTCCTTTTCAGAAAAGGATGTGATGAAAGGCAGGTGATGCATCGGCGCTGGAAGCTGACTGATTCATGCCTCACTCAGACAATGAGAACATCAGCTCCACACACACACACACAAAAAAAAGACACTTCAGAATGACAGCAAAACAAACTATTGCACCATGCTATGTCAAGAAACTAGATCCCCCCCTGCTCCCAGAGCAACCTCGATACATGGTGGTGGCTACAAAGACATGGCAGTCTGATTGTGAATGCTGTTGTTCCTAGAGCTACACTAGACCTGATTAGGAGGAAAAAAATTGGCTGTGCTCAGCCTCCAGACAGTGTAAAAACAGGACAGGCCATGCACTGCGCCTCCAACCAACCTTGTATACTTGTCCATAGGTGCCATTTCCAACCACTTCCACCAGTTCAAAAATCCCAGCTGGATCCTGAAAAGCAAAAGAAAGAGAGGCGGTTTAGTTTGCAGTGGCATTGAAACCCCAATGTTGGTGGATTTCGCTGAAAAACAGTGTCCACTTTGAGCCAGCTGTTGCGCCCTGATCTACCCTACATGCCAAATGCATCTCGAACAAAGGAAAACCAGACACTGGCAACACCTCGCTATGGCTCAGCGGTCATTTTCAATACTTCACTTCTTTACCACGGAGAAGCACAAGGAACAGCTTCAAACTTGCTCGTATTTTCTACCTGAAGTGTTTTGTTTAGCAGCGGAGGGAGATATGATATTTTCCAAACAACAACAACAACAAAAAAAAAAGACAAGGCTCTGTCCGGCAGCACTCACCCGCAATGAAGCCAAGTCTATGTCTACCAGACTTTTAGCCGGAGAGTCGTTCGCCATCTTTCAAATAAAAAGCCTTTCTTTTCCTTCGTGTTTCCTGGCGATGTTTGTCGCTGTATCATTTGCGGAGGCTTCGGGGGGTGAAAAGAAAAGAGGCCCCGCCGCGTTTTCCTCTTTGTGGGATCCGCTCCTGAGCCGTAAATACTGGGATATCGCTACTCCATGTTGAGGTGGCAGCAGGCTCCCTGTTCTCTCTCTCTCTCTCTCTCCCTCTATCTCTCTCTCTCTCTCAGCTTGTGTGACCAAAGACAAGTCAACCGCAATTAAAAATCACACTTCCGGTGCTCCATTTCAACATAAAAGCCCCCATCCTCGAACATGCTGACCGAAAACACTGGAGCAAAAAAAAAAAAAAGTGACAAATAAAGATACGTTTAAGGAGGTATATATGGATTGGGTGAATTATTTGCTTATATATTATCTTATATACATAAATAGAAAGATCTATAAGCAACATGCATGGACTGGCCTGGAGGTTGAGGGATTGTGATTTGAATCTGTAAAATAAAACCCCCATGTTAGGCGTGGAAATATGATTCAAGTCGTCCATGCTGATTGTTTTTGAGAGTAAACAAATTTCCAGAGCGTATTTTGTGGCACCTTTTAAAATAATGCGACCGCCTTGTTGATCTTGCCTTGTGGAATACCGCCCTGTTTGATCCGTGCAAATTGCGTTGGATTAGAACCGATAAAATAGTTAAATTGCAAATTGCAAACCATAAATATAAATTGGCATAAACTGAAACAGTATGCTTAGACAAAAAAAAAAAATCACAGATAATTTCACTCCATGTTAAATGTAGTGATTTATTTAATATGATTTTCTGGCCCTGTATAACAACTGCCCAATTTTGGGGTTTATTTATTAAACGGTTGGTTGCAAAAGCGACATTAAGTTTTAATGTGAAGGCAAAAATGTCTGATATCCGGTCCTGCCCTGCCTGTGTGCATCTATTTTGACAATCTGAGATTAAGACCCGCACAAACACAGGAAGCCGGTCGGCTAATTCACAGAGAAAAGGGCTGGGCCTCCGCACATCAAGCATGGACACTGAGATGAGATCTGCGGGGCTCATTCCCCACCGACTCACCTTGGTACTTTTTTTTTTTTTTTTAAGTATGCCAGGCTGAATCTGAGCGGTTCAAACAAATAACAACCCTGTCTGGGGTAAATGTGCACAGAGGTGAGGTGAGCGCAGCATCCTCCTGGACATGCGCATGTGAGGCATCACTGTCAATATTGGTAATCATGGGTGTGGCAAGTGAGCAGTCTCAGGAGGGAGCCTGTGCCTGTCAGTGCGGTGGCTCCCAAAGTGGGGTGCAGGGACCAGCTGGGGACTCTGCTGGGATTCCAACGGGCTTCCCCTGTAAGATGAATAATTTACCGTCAGTGTGACTTCATTACCTTTAGGTTCATTTACTAAGGCTATTATAATCAGAGGTTTCACCAATCAGGATTAGATAATTTGTTTCAGCCAAAATGCAATGTGGTCCTTCATGTGAACTGGAAAATTAGGAATTACTGATTTGTCCTTTGTGTTTTTATAAGATACATGATCAGTAGGATTTTGCAGGGTCTCCGTCTGTCCTGTGCATCATATTAAGCCGGGCCAGTGCCTGTATCCCTGAATTACTACTAAAGCCTCCCACAGCAGCAGCTAAACTTCATGTATGATGAACTGTTGGAGGCTTGTCAGCAGTTTGCCCAACTGTAGTGCCTGTAAACCCTGTCAAGTCATCACAAAGGGCTCCATGTGGGGCTGTGGTCCCAATACCCCCCGGCAACAATGCAATAGAGGATAAATATAATTTACTTTTTTATTTGGCCACATTTTAAGCTTTAAAATAAGCTGTATCAAGCTTGTGTAAGGTACATAAAGTGTTTTTTTGACAATAAATCACTACTCCTGTGCATTTAGAATGCAGACTGCTTAATATTAATACAAAAATAATAAGCAAATATCTGAATGTGGACACAATCAACCCCTGCCAAGAAGAAATGACACGAGACAAGCCCTTCATTCACCTGCAGGGTGTCAGTTATTTATTATGACTCCAAAATGACAAGTTCAAACACAGGTAATGTATGTTAAACAAACATCGACTCATTACAGACAAGACAGGGCAGGCTGAACCAGTCAGACAGGATGAGAGGAGCCGCCCAGCAGTGTTGTGGACACACACACACACGCAGTCTGAACTTAGGCCACTTAATGCCACACTCAACACACTTAACACTTTGGCCTAATAAGGACAGTAAAGCCACTTAAACACATTCTGCCGTGAGCCAAAGCCATTCAGGTGACACCGACCCTGGTCCACCCTCACCTGAGATGTCTGCTCTTGTCTTGTGGCAGTTAAGTGAGTGACTTCCCCCTCTTGCTGTGGTTAAAATGTCAGTTCAACAGTCATCAGCAGTGACCTATAATTCAGTTAGGTTAAATAAGGTTTGCACTTTGGGACACCAGCTAATCCAATTTTAGGTGTTTGACTGCCACCCTGTGGATTTTTCATGTTACTGCAGCCTATGTGTCAGTAGAGGTCTCAGTTAAAATTGTGACATTGCCCCTTTATATCTGCATACTAGCTACATATGGGCTTTTGTATGGTGTGAACCAACCAATTTGTTTATACATACATTACTATCGGCTGTAAAATGAAATAATAATGATTTTAAACATTATAAAACGCGCTCAACCAAGCAAGAGAAAAGGCTGAAGGGAAAATCCAGTTATTCAAAGGTGTTCAAGAGATGCTTGTGTGCAGTTTGCCAAGCACCTGCACTGACACCAGTGTTTTGGTTTCCAAGACAAATAATATATTCTGTTTAATGAATAATGAATAATGCTCTGAAACAAATAAGAAATGGTTGACCATGCATTACTGAAATATTCTCAATCATCAGAGAGACCAAAACATCATGCACTGAAATGTTCCATGTAAATTCAAAGGATTGGATGCTTGAAAAACAATTAATTGAAAGAATTTCTGAGGGGAGAAAAACGTAATTCTTGTTTTGGACACTGAAAATTGACTTCAGTAAATTAAATGTCAGTACTTAAATTTTATGGAAACAAAAATGTAAAAAGTGTCATGCAGACTGACAACCTTCATCACTGAAACAACACACACAAACACAGAAAAAATGCTTTTGTTTTAAATACAACTTTATTACTTGCTAGTGCTGTCCTTATGACTGCCTGTCCAAAGGCCAGCGGGACGATGCTGGGAGGCAGGTGTGTCTCACGGCCCAGACACGGTTTGTCTGACGAGTCAGCAGGTTAATGTTCCAGATTATAAACATGTTCTACAAACATGTTGGGTTACAAGCTATGTTAAGAACATTTACACAGTACATGTCTGATAATGAGGATAAAAATGTGACCCTTCAAGTTCAGGGATAAGTTCCTTCAGTTGACCTTCAGTGTCTACAGTTCAAATAAACCGAGGAGTGAAAAGCAGCTGCTACTTTTTGGACCGTTTTAACAGAGGCAGGTCTTCTCCATCCACAGCTACAGAGTAGATCAGGGCTGCTCAAAGCTTGGGCTGTGGGGATTGTCCCTCGTCAATGTCCTTTCAGATACTGGCAAAAGTTTTATTTTGAAATATGAGGACTGAGTTTGTATCTTCCAAAACATGAATCGGCCTTGTATTCCGCAAGTAATGAGGACAGTGTCTAAAATGCGAATGTTTTCTTGTTTCATAAAAAATATATGGCCAAACATCAACGTCCAATCTTATTTTATTATGTTGTCGCTTTCAGTCAAAAATATTGGCAACCCTGATGTCATGTCTTTACGTACCTTTAGCTTGATGGCGGGAAGTACAGAAAAGACACAACGTATCCAAAACTCATGGCCTTGTTCATAGCTTTTCCTCAACAGGACGGTACATTGGAACTAGAGATCCATACAGTGCAATATAGTAGCTACATAACGGGGTAACAGGCCTGTATCCATTGCATTGCAGAGCACACCTCTCTGCTATACAAGGACACTCAAGAATAAACATACATGCGTAACAGGTTTTATTCCTAGTTAAACCTTGACTGTCTTGTAACAGCTTAGTCTATTGACCTAATTTCTCTTATTTCCAAAACTCTTTTAGTTGTTAGATGCTGAGTACCATATACAAAGAGCGGCATATCTTCAAATATTGACCTACTGCCCCTCCTCACTGTATTAAGTCATTATCAGTCAAAATACTCAACCAAGGCCCCACCATGTAAAAACATCTTAAGAACACATTGTTAAATAGGAGTAAGCAGCATTTGTAGTGCTGCTAATATGGCAAACAAAGCCACAACCAGTCAGTGACTCCAACACAGGAGACTAAGAGCAAAAGAGGTTACAGTGCACAACTACTGCATACCGGCCTTGTACGTCTGCCTGGTTGGAAATGTGTAAAGTTTACTGTCCTATGGCACACAATCAGCTACGATACGCCTCCGCCTCAGTAAACAGAACACTGACTAAGATGAATGTTAGAGATCTGATATGAAAAACTGTCTTTTAGTCAGTGCTGTTTAGTTCAGTAGAAAGTCTGGGCTCGGGTAGCCGAAGAGGCGAAAGTCGCCTTGGTACCGCGCATACAGGCGCCTGATGTCCCGCTTGCTGATGCCTGAGAAGTAGTGCTCCACCTTGGTCCTGTTGTAGCGGGTGATGCCTGGAGGGATGGCGGGGTACGACACCAGCTCTTCGATGCCTGCAGCTTTGAGGATGTAGGAGGCGTCTTGCTCCAGAGTCTCGTGATGGCCCACCACGCTGTAGTGGATCTCACACGGCGCACACAATTCGACGTAAGTCACCCAGTGGATGATGTGCTCGCCGAACTGCCGGTCCATGTGGCGGCGTCCTTCCACGTCGCCCAGGTAGCGGACAAAGTCCTCGAAGCGGAGGCCGGAGCCGGCGTGGTCGCTGTCTCGGTGGCTCTTGCGGTACTTACGAATGATGGCTGGAGCGATATCGTGCTTGTACCAAGGCTCGAAGCGCGGGTTCTTCACAAATTTGTCTTTGAATGCAGAGATGAGGCGCTCAAAGGGGTCTCTCACAATGAGGAATTTAAAGTATGAATTTAATCTGTTGAGGGATATAAGAAAGGTTTGTGAGTAAGGCTACAGGACTTGTGAATGGTAAAAAAAAAATTCTTCCTTCTCTGGAAGGGCTGGCGTACCTATCTTACTTTCTTTGTCTACAGAAATAGAGGGTATCTACTTCAAGTTTCTACAGTTCCAGTTATAGCAACAGTATATTTTTATACATCCTTTATTCATCCACAAAGAGAGAAATTCACTTTTAACGCTCTTGATGGGACACAAGCTCAGCCAGGCTTCCGCACCATGGAGCTTTAAGGGATTTCAAATCTCTTTCAAAGACACTTGGGCAGAGATGAGCAGCACACTCCAGGCCCCCTCAGTTTGAGGGCGACCTCAGTAACCTGTGGGCCACCCTGCCACCTCACCCAGACAAGGCTACATTTATCATAGTAACCCCGAAACTGACCTTTCAGTGACTTCCTGCGGAGTGAATGATGAGAGGCGAGGCAAGCCGTTCTTCTCGTGGTCATGAACCAAGTTCTCTGGGATCTCCTCCACGTTGGGGAACGCTCCTGACACAGATGATATCACAACAGTGGGACATCAGATTAAAACCCAGGTCATACATTTTAAAAGAAAATATCATCAAATACATGCCCTTACTATGGCAGTGTTAGTGCCACGTTCTGCCTACTGAGCTTTGGAACCAAAGGACCAAGTAAGTGTTTACTAAAAAATTAGGCATGAAAAATGGCTCAGATTTATGAACTTTACAATGCAATGTGGACAAAATTAATACATAACCGAATTCATAATCATTCTTTGTCTCTGTGACTGCCTCCGTACGGCCCCCACTTACCGTTGAGCACAATGAGGACCTTTTTCCACTGTGTGTTGCCCACTTTAGGCGTCTGGCAGAACAAGATCTTGTGCTTGTCGCAGACGAAGATGCGGTCCAGGATGAACTTGGAGACGGAGACTTGAGTGAGATTCCTGAGGGTGTTGTTCTTGCACACGGCGGAGAGCAACTCGATTCGCTTCTCCACCACAGACTGCCATTCTGCCACCGAGGGAACTACCGAGGGCTGACACACACACACACATGTACAACCTTAATGTAACACAGTGCCCGATTTTCAATAGGGCATATTTTCTCTCACGTTAACCCTCCATTTGAGCCCATGTTTCATGGTTAAGCAGGTAATACTATAAGATGTGTGTTGAGCTGTTTGTATTACCACATCAGTCGCCTTTGGAGCTGGTTTCTCCGGGTTGGGCTGAAGCAGCTTGGTGCCGGGCTCGGTCCAGCTCTGTCCTCCAGCCCTCTCCCCATAATCTGAGTCAATCACACATCACAGTGGCAATGATCACGCTTCCCTGCCTGGTCAGCATTTTTTGGACAGCAGCTATCATGAGGATTTGGCACATATCTTACCATCCGCAGCTCTGAAGTTGATGAATTTGCTGGCAAACATGAGGATGAGCAGCACCCAGCCGCAAGCCCCGAGGAGCAGCCAGTGGTGCCGCATAGTTTCTCACCCGACGGCCATTGAAACACTAAGCAGCTCCCACCTAGACACACACACACACACACACACACAGAGAGAGAGAGCTAACTGGAGCTACATGCAATGGCTACACACACACACACACACACATACACAGGGAGAGCATCTGCCAGACCTGAACGAGCTAGCGACATTAGCCAAACTTAGCTATTCTGGCGTCATGACTGTGTAGCTAAGGGTTTCTGCATTAGCTAACATCACAGCGACATAAAAACTAGTTTAATTCAGATTTCAATGAAGCTGTGCACGTTTAAAGCTAGCAGTGGGTAGCTAGCGAAAGCATATGTTACAGCTAGGCTCGTATTGAAATAACTTTGCTTCTACACAGCCGTGTAAAGTGTGTTTTAGCTTGTTTGACATGGGTGGCAACTACTATCAAAGTGGTCAGCTGGTCGGTGTGTTTGCATTACAGTGAATCGGTCCGTTAGCCGCTTCCTGTGATGTTATTAGCCTAGCTAGACCTAGCCACACCTGTATCTAACGGTGCCGATGTCACCAACTTTAGCCAAGTTGAGCTCGCCTGCCGCGCCGAGTTGAGTTCAACGCGTCAGAGTCAAGTCTTTTATCTTGTGTCTCACCTTTTTGTTTAAATCACAGCTCCCCTACAGCCGCACAACCTCTGGGCGACGCATTCGGTGATGCCATGGCTGCGGCTTGTAGCCTGCGTCCATTTACGTCCTCCTCAGCATCATGCTGCTAACGGGCTACAAAACAAACCGCCGGCGCCCCCTAGCGGTGAAGGCGCTCCATTACATGCAGCTGTATGTCAGTCATGTGAAGTGGTGCATCGTTAAAACTGGGCAAGGTGTTAGTCCAGTCATTTTATAAAAAAAACCTAGGACAAATTGCAAGAGAAGCAAACTCAACTGATTTTGTATCCTCAGTTTGTCCTGAGTGAGGGGAAAAAAAAGTCCCAAGAAATCCCATTGGTGGAAAGTTTTGAAAATCACCTATTTATGACCACATATTACCAAAAAAAACACTGTTTTTAACAAACAGGGGAAAGGGATCAAAATTTTACTTTCAGATATCACTATGAAAATTCACAAGATGATTACACACACAAAGACAAGAAAAAAAGTCAATTACCAGTTCTTTGAATTATTCTGTTTACACATGCATATCACACATTATCTGATTTGATATGCGCTAATAAGGAATATAAGGAATAAATGCCCGAACAGATATTTAAACAGTGAATTAAAAGGTTACTATATGTATAGTAACCTTTTAATTCACTGTTATATAGTAACCTTTTAATTCAAGGTTACTATATATGTAGTAACCTTTTAATTTACTGTTTAAATGTCTCTTCTGGCATTTATTCCTTATATTCCTTATTAGCGCATATCAAATCAGATAATGTGTGATATGCATGTGTAAACAGAATAATTCAAAGAACTTGTAATTGACTTTTTTTCTTGTCTTTGTGTGTGTAATCATCTTGTGAATTTTCATAGTGATATCTGAAAGTAAAATTTTGAACCCCTTTCCCGTGTGTTAAAAAAAGTGTTTTTTGGTAATATGTGGTCATAAATAGGTGATTTTCAAAACTTTCCACCAATGGGATTTCTTGGGACTTTTCCCTCACTCAGGACAAACTGAGGATACAAAATCAGTTGAGTTTGCTTCTCTTGCAATTTGTCCTAGGTTGACCCCAATTTTGGCCTAAAATTACTGGACTATGTAGTTTAATACACCTTTCTTAGATCCATTTGTCAAGTTACTATACTCATAAATCTGTAGTAAACATTGTATTTTGGTTAAACACCTATTTATTTTTTGTTGATTCAGATAAATAATTGTTTAGAGGGGCTAGTGTTAGAGCATTATGATGGGAGCATATGGTACCCATACCCAGTTTTTGGCCACACCAAGGCCTTGAGGAAAGCCACTGAGAAATGAATGCTATGATTTGATGTCAAAAACATTTTGGCATTGGAGATTTCTGTAAGAATTGCTTTTTTATTATTATTATTGCGATTGGATGGCGAGTATACTGGAATTGCTCACCCCCTTTATTGTCAGTATACCTAGAAAGCCATACATGCTCTGAATGCCCCCAGCCTCAAGTTTGTGGTTGTGAAGTTACATGAAGCTGTGATTATCCTAGAGGTCACTTTCGGTCATTTTATACAGTGATGTCAAGTTTAAAAAAATAGTCTCCATACAATGAAATGGCTACTATGGGGGCTAACATCATCACACATTAATCAAATGTGGCTCATTGGATCCACAAGAGTCTCAGCTTTCCAGTCAAACACAATCAATGTAACTCCCAGACGGTTTAGGCCCCAGTCTGGCACAAACTGCATGAGATTGGCATGAAGTGTGGATGTCTGCAAAGGGGGGGACCAATCAGTAGCAATAGAGACCATTTCCATTCGATATCTAGAGGTCAAAGGTCAAAGGGACCCGTTGGCGCCCTCTACAGCCTCTGAAAGACAACAGGCCAGCCAGGCCCACTCGAACAGTAAGGAGTTCCCTCTCCGACCCCGTTTCACTTTCTGCCAAAAGTCCACTCCCCTTTGATTGTCTTATCTATTGAGTCTGAGGTCAAACACTTTGAAGGACACCTGTGTGCGTTTGTTACGTGATGCATTGAGTTAAAAAACAATATGGAGGGAGGGATTTTATGACATAACAATGCTACATTTTTGCTCCTGATTATTTTTTTTACCTGTTGCCCATGGAGCCAAGAACAATATTTTGAGAGGTTTAGATCACACATCATTTCTACATCCACTCATAACTTTGGCATGGTAAAATAGACAATTTAAGACATGGAAAATGTGTGCTATATTCTGTCGGATCATTACTACGTTTTGTTAAACATTTTAATTTTTCTGTGCTTCTGTAACATTAAACTGTATCAGATTTAACGACTTTTCAGTATGCCATACTTAGCGTATTATTGCAACCTGTTTGTACTAGAAAACAAGCAGTGTGTGTAATGATGCCACAAATCCCAGATTTCAGGACAATTCCTGGACATTACAGATAGAAAAATAAATTTAATAAATGCCCTTGTCGTGAAACAGTGTCTGCTACCATGATGCAGACACCCACTGCAGGATAACTGGAAAATGACACTAATCCTGTTACTTATAAACCTTTCAATTAAGGACAATCACATTTTATTTGGAGATTTCGTTCATGACTGGCTTTCTATGTATGCTGTTCAGCTCTCCAACAGTAAGTAAACAATTTGAGAATCATAAACTGTTAAGCTGGTTGCAAAAACTGAGAAATCAAGAGACGAGACAGGAGCTCTGTTTTCGACATTTATTCCATTCACAGGTAGACAAATTTAGTTCTCATCCACATTGACCGTCTGGAGTCCTGTTGGGGAAAAGGGAGAGGTGACACTCAGTAAATTCTCTTTATTGCTTCAGTAAACAGCTGATTAGGTTTGAACTGTGTGCTGCGTATTCACCTTTGCATGTTGTGACGGGGACATACGTGACCAGGGTGTACAGTTTGTTAGGAGAGTCCTCATCCTCGTTACGCTTCCTGGACAGCCGTACGCGAATCCTGTACGGCACGTTCCTGCACGGCACACAGACAATCAACATTTATGAACTTACAGAAACAAAATGTGTTCAATGTTTGTTTGTTTTTTGTTTTTGTTGCTCCAAATGTGACGGTGGGCGATAAATACGCAGCACCTCCATTTCCAACATAACTCGCAGTTTTAAATGGAGATAACAGAAATATTGTAGTGCAAAAATGTGGATAAAAAAGCTGTTAAAATCATATAATTTTATACTTTTAACTGTTCTAAGCATCCCCAAGAATTTTTTAAAGACTGTAATAATCAAAAAAATGGTTTGGTGTTCACAAAAATGTGCTACAGATCTGGACTGTTTAAAAACCCGCTGCCCTACTTTATGTGCAACATAATGGCTGCAAATAAAGTTTAAAAAATTTCTTTGTGTCTCGTAACATTTCCTTGACCTCTGTGACACAAATCAAGAAGAAAGCTGAAAAAGCAATCTATAGGAATAAAGTTTAGTTTAAGCTCCTTCAGATTCCTCAACAAGGCTCATACTGTGTTGCACATGTACAGCCTGACTGAGCAAAAAGTCAAGAATTTGCTATTCTCTTGCAGTTACTTTTAACATTCAAATCACTCACAAGAGCACAGCAGGCAAAAAGCAACATGAATTTTGAGCCACATCTGCAGGAGAGGGCGCCTCGGTCTGAAATCCCAGTAAACCTCTGAGGCACGAGCTCACAGGGAGCACGTCGTTTCGCCGCGTATCTCCTCACCTCACGCCCTTGCTCCACACCGCCTTGTTGAGGCGAGTGTCGATGCGGACGTCGGGGGTTCCCATCTCTTTCATGGCAAACTTGCGGATCTCATTGATGGCGCGGGGAGCTCGCCTCTTGAAACCCCTGCAAGGAGCCGACAGCAATTCACGCATTACAACTCGGCACCAACCCAGAAGCAGAAAATCATGGTTACAATACATTTCATAAATGCATTATACAACATCAAATGTAAAAGGCTGCACTCTACGGACAAAACATCATGATTATCACAGATATTGCAGGTGACACATGACTTAAATTCTCATTATTACTGTGATAACTGAAAATTTAACTTGAAAATGCATCGACAAAGGGAAACCACTTCCACTGATCGCCAAAGTGCTTCAACCCACAATAGATATTATCCATCTTAACTTCAAAATATAGAGGAAATCATCACAGCTCCAGCAACAGAGGGCAACAAGCTATTTTTACACATCTTGCACTCACTGCTATGCAAATTTCAAACCTTCCACAATAATAACAACTGACATTTTCCAGGCCAGTGTTTACTAGTGGCTTTATTCAGACAAAAGCAGCACACACACCTGCCTGTGCACACCAGTTTCTTATTAAAGCACCGCTGCCTTTCATTGCATCTTATCAAGGCTGCAGTGGGGTGCAGCTGAAGTGTTTAGAAACCCTATTTTAGGAGGAGAGGCGCGCTGCCTGACTCACACTCCGTGGATGCGCTTGTGGATGTTGATGGTGTACTCCCTGGTGACCACCTCGTTGATGGCTGAACGCCCCTTCTTCTTCTCTCCTTTCTTGGTCGGGGCCATCTAATCAACACAGGAAAAAAAAAAAACACAGGTCAGCAAGAGCAGAGCACAGAGGATAGCCAACAACTTTGCAGAGCGGATGAGAAAAAGGGGCAACAAGCACTAAACAGGCTGCGTCTTTTCAAAATAAGAGCGGCAGACACGGCACTGGGGTAACACTAGCGACTCGGAGCTAAGCGGCTAACTGCTAGCAGACATAAACAGCAGGGAAACACAAATATCAAGCCAAGGTGAGGCATTTATCAACAGTCAACACGAGGATTTACACAATAAAAGCCCTTTTGATTGACAGCGAGCCATATCTTTAAGAGTGTGCCGCCTCAGTTCATTGACGGTGAGCAAATCCCACCGCGGCGCTTTTTGTGGCCATTACAAATGTTATCGCCTCCAAAACCTCATCCGAGAGTCAACAAAGCGCTAATGTTAATATTTATGGACAAACCGCGGGATTAAACGGCGTTAAAAGCACAGGATGGGGTTAGATTGAGATTAAATGTTTGCCCTAAAGAGATACTCACTCCGGCTCGTAGTTTAAGCGGAAGTTGGAAGGAAGAATTTGCTGCGGAGGATCGTGGGTAAAGGATCCCGGTCCGTTTCTATATTGTGTCCGTCAAAAACAAGCGGGTGCGATGGTTCCTATTCTGAAACGCTCAATATTGATTTTTTTTTTTTTTTTTTTTTTGCTCTGATTTGCTCACTCCTGCAATTCCTGTGACACTTTAAACATGTATTAGAATGAGTTTGAAAACTAAATATGAGATATTTGTGGAATAAATTGGCTTTTGAATGGACCCTTTCCACATTGCACTGCAAATGTGATTTTTTTTTTTTTTTTTCCCAGTGAAATTTGCGAGTCATGTTCTCAAAAAGTCATCACTGCATAAATCACAAAATTGATAACGGGCTGTGTAAAGCAAACGTTTTCTCGGGGACTACTTGGCGCTCACTCCGCCCCAGTTTCAAGTAATCAAATCACAACAGTGGTGCTGCTTTCAGGAAAATTAATGTGGATGACTTTATTACAATGATGGAATACTGGTGTGAAGAAAGTTTCATATCAAAGTGAAATAAATGGAAACCTGCAGCTGTAGAAAAGGGAGAAAAACTGATATTGGTGCCCTAAAATATGGAAAATATTAACAGAAATTTGAGGTATTTATGTTTTGCAGATATTACACTAAACATGCAAAACCACTGGGCTGGTCCTTTAAAAGTGCACAGTGCAAAAGTGCAGATCCATACCATGAAAATAAGTCTACTGCACAGACTTATTTTCCAAGTTCAAGCAAACATCTTGCATTTTTCCCCATCTTTGCAAGATTCCCTTAACTTACCAAGTTCATTTTCTCCACAGGATTCTTCCCCCATAATGCAAGACACATATCATGGACTGTAGCCTTTAAGTTTTCTAAGTTGTGGAGAATCATGGCAATGTAATATGCAAAATGTGGATATAGATATTTTATCGTTATATTTTTTTATCACTCATAGAGTATGCATAGTTTTTTTTGTTATTCTTTGTATGGACCCACTTTCCTTATATTGTTACTTGTGTTTAATAATTTGAGAGGTATATTTTGTGTTGCCTACTGTTGTCCTGTGCAACAATTTCCCAGTTTGGGATCAATAAGTACATCTATCTGTCTATCTAAATATATAAATGTTACATGTTACCTGTGTAGTTGTTGGTATAATAATAATAATCCAGGACAAATGAGCATATTATCGAAATATTTCAGGTCTCCACAGCTGTCCTTATCTGGTTTCGTAACAAATTTAGAAATGTCATTTTACATTTATTTCAAAGTAAAAAAAAAAAAATAAAATAAAAAAAATATGGTGCAGCACCAGAGTTCTTCTTTACTCTAATCAATTCACCTTTTTTTAAGACAAAAGAAACATTTACATAACAGGCAAGTGTTCTCCGACATCATGGGTTCATGAAGGTGTCAGAGCCCGGTTTCTTAATGTCTGTAATGTCACTTCAGGTCACAGTTGCGAGGACAGCAGTTGGAGGCCCGCTGTCTCCGGGCGCTCTGACATTATTACCTCCTCCCACCCTAATTCTGTGCATTAGGCTTTTTTTTTTTTTTTTTTTAAATAGAGTAAGTCTGTCCCGTCAGTCTGTGGTCCAGCACACTCGGCATGCAAAACCTGCTTTAATGAAGTGTCACTTGCTTTGGTTTGACCGTGTCCCACAGAGGTTCAGGTTCCTCCACCAGAGAGCTAAAACTGTTTCAGTCGTGTTGTCTAAGCAGTCTTTCCTACGTGGACGTTTCTTTTGGAACAGTTTCGGTTCTTTCTTTTTTGTTGTTGTTGTTTGTTTGTTTTTGTTTTTTTTTTTTGTGTGTGGGCTGGTGAATGTAAAGGACGGGACATTCATTTTCCACATGGCAGTGTTGGAGCTGGGGTACTCTGCAGTCTTTAGTGTGCTGTGCAGTCATTGCAGTTCATTTCAGGGGGCGAGACATTGCCAAACCATTCAAAACAAATCCATCAAGCAAAGAGCAGTTCGCAAGAAATGTTTCCACAGACTTAACAGTTGTAACAAATTACATTCAGGGAGGGAATAGTTTGGCAGTGCTTGTTCTCATGGGAAACATTCATTCAAGTCCCTGCAGGATTTCAGTGCTGCTGGTCAGTAACTTCAGTGTAAACAAAGGCTGTAGATTTGGTGTCGATCTTTTTTTTTTTTTCTTGGATATGGTGTAAACACAATAAGAAATAAAGACATCAAGTGTCACATCATTTGAAGGCTGAACAGTACTTTCATACAAAGCAAAGACCCATTACAAAAAATCAACATCTAACCATTTTAATGCACAGTTTTAGTAACCAATGCACAACATAAGAAAACAAAACATAGAGACAATTTATCTTTGATAAGTAAGGGGGGGAGTGACAACTTAAAAGCAGCTCTAAAATACTTGATTGAACAAAAACATGAGTCATTGCAGAATGTGTTTTATGTCTCTCCTGTACATGTTTCATTTAGTTCAAAGTACAAGGGTCTACACACCTCCATAGGCTAGCGTGTCCAGTAGTCTATGGCACAGCACTTGCTGATCAATCATCCAAAAATGTTAAGCATGACTGACAAAGAATCATTTTTGCTCTGTTTTCTCTCTCTCGTCTCTCTTTTTTTATTCCCTCCGATGATTTAAAAAAAAAAAAAAAAAAGGCTATGTAAGGAAAAGGGACAGTCGGGGGATTAAAAGGAGTAAAGGCTTAGCTTTCACTTTCATGCGTTTGACTCACTAAGCCCATTCTTTTCAAGACACGCACACCTCAGGCTGAGCTGTGCTGGGCTTACTACTGCCGGGTGCAGCTACTTCAGCTGACCCAGACACACCGTCAGGCCTCTCCTGGCCCGCCACCGTCCTTCTGAAGAGACGCATGCTCATCTGCAGCAGCTCATTGTCCACCACAGGGGTGGTGGGGTACATCTGCTTCGTCAGGCCCTGGAGAGCAGCAGAAGGGACAAGAGTGTTAAAACCTGCTATCAATTTCGTTTAACTTCCTGAGAAGGTGTGTAATCTGGTGAAAAGACCACTCAGTCTGGCGTGCAGCAATATATTTACATTTTCCAACAACTCTGAATTCACTGAGGTGTGTTATTTAAAGAATATCATGACATCCACCTTCTCGTTCTTGAGAAGCTGCCGGCGAATGGCGAAGTCTCTGCGGGCGCACAGGGCCTTGCAGCAGGGCCCCAAGTTGCTCAGCAGACCTGCTCTCTCCACTCGCCTGTTCAGGGCCGCCATGTTCAGGGCTCCCAGGTCATGTTCAAACAGCTTCTCAGCATCTGGCAGGACAGAGTGAACAGGATGACAACTGTGGCTGAGCACTTGTGACTTACAGTGATGCAAAATGGCAGGAGCATGACTGGGAGACAGAGACTGCATGATCAAGGCTAAAGTAATAATCCCCTTATTTTGCTAATCATGTGATTGCAATTATTGATAACTATTCTTAGTCTCATTTTAAACATCATCATCATACGACTGCACTTGAACGAATGACTGCATTTAAACATTCTTCTTTAAATATTGCCAAAATGCCACTGTTCCATGATTATCAACAGTGGAAACACTAGAAATAATTGTTCAGTCCGAAGCAGAATCTCATTTCTCTGACATTTAGAAGCATTAGACGTGGTGATGTGACAATATAACCTTTTAGTTAATATTTCACTTGTGCAAACCACAGTTGTAAAACTAACATTCTTTCAAATGAGAAGTAAGAAACTATGTAACTCACTACAAATCCTACTGAAATTAACTAAAATTTAATTTTGACTCTCACCTTTGGGGTCATCCAGCTCAGCCTTGCACACCTCTCTGACCTGCTCCAGCAGCTCAGGCCCGGCCAGTCGCTTGGAGACGCCTGCCCTGAGGAGTACGGCCCCTGGGGTGAACCGGAGCAAAGCTGCCCCCGCCGCCCGGGCCTCCTGCTTCTGTTTGGGCATCAGACTGGACCAATCCACATCAATCACATCCAGAGGACCTGCCAACAGATGATTAAAGAACAACTTTAGGGTCTCCTACCAAATGCCTTTGAATATGGTGTTTACACAGTGTTTCGAATAAAACTTGAATCCAAAAGTAATCCTAACAGAGTCCCAATAGGACATGGAAAAATAGGCTTATCTTTCAAGATGTGACTTTTGATTTAATTCAATTTATGGCATTATATACACACAGGAAACACTAGAAATATACTTAAAGTCTATTTCCCATTGTTCATCTATTTTTAACTTTCAATTTGAATTTACTCGTTTCTCAAAGGAAAAAGTATTTATATTTACCTGTGACTTTCTCATCGTCCTGTTGATCCTCTTTCTTCTGGCTATCAGCCAGGATCTCATCCAACTCGTCATCACTGATTGGTTCGTACTCCTCTCCACCAGATGCCACTGACCGGCAATCATCATCCTTCCCATCATCCTCTCCTGTGAGCAGACATTACACATACTATTGTGAGAAAGAAAAATGGAGAAACATTTTTCTGCTTCTAAAAATAATCAAATTTCAGCCTTTCTTCAAACAGAGCACAGCCAGCTGCTGTAAAACATTTGTTTTCATGACATGCTGAAGAATTTCTCATGTCTTCTGTGTTTTTTGTCGCTCAGCAAAACACTCCGTTTCATTTTTTATCTTTTAATAAATACACAATCAAAGCAATGTTTCCATCTTCTTACCATCCATGCTGTCTGCCTTCTCCAGCTCCCGTTGTTCTCCCATGAGGTGATGGCTGTTGCTTGGTTTTTCAGGCTCCAGGACAAAGGCTTCTCTCGGCAACAGGGGCTCGTAGTCACCCCGGTCCTGCCTCAGCATCATGTCCCCTCGCAGATCTCCCCTCAGGTCCCCGCGGCCCAGACCCCTGGGGTCCCCGTGGGGTGGCAGGTCCATCATCATCATCCTCTCCCTGTCTCGATCTCCGCCTCTTTCACCCCTGCTGTCTCTTTCCCTCTCTCGTTCCCTCTCCCGTTCTCGTTCGTGCTGCTGGATGAGGCCCTCAGGGAGCAAGCGCTCCCTGTCCCTCATATCACGCTCCCTCAGGAGAGGTTCCCTGCCGGGGCGCATAAGCAGAGGCTCGCGTCCCCGGCCGGCCCAGTCCCTGGGCTCAGGCTCCCAGTCTCTCTGCTGCTGTGGGGGCTGTTGGAGGAGCAGGGGCTGCTGCTGCTGCTGAGGCCGAAGGTCTTTCCTGTCCCGCTCCCGCTCAAACTGCTCCCGCTCTCTCTCCCGCTCTCGACTGTCGTAGGAGCCAGCGCGGGACCGGGACCTGGCCTGCCTCTCAGAGTCAGGGGAGCTGCGTCTGGAGCTGTGGCTGCGTGAGTCCTGTCGGTCTGCAGGAGAAAAAGAGGCAGGAATGCCAGTTTAGCCCCACAAGTTACAGTGGATATTTGTGTTGTTGCAAACTATGTGCAGAGCTCTAATGAAGTGCTACGATGTGGTCATCATAGCATTACAACATACATTTTCACTGGAACTCCATTTTTGCACATGAATTATCAGTGCATAAACAGAATAAATTAAACGCATTCATCTAAAATTGAATGATATAGCAGTGACAAATTCTCTCATTTAACAACCAACAGTAGTCTGTTTACTGCTACTGTGATCCTGCCGTTAAAAGACTACAAAATGTGACAAGTGTTTCTTGATGCACCTGTCCCAAATTATTGCTCCATTGGTTGGGAAGTGATGGGTGTATCTGAAGGAGAACCTGATTTTGCACAATGTGGGATTTTTAATGCAGTGCCTTGGCGTGTGTATGTGTGTATGTGAGTGTAAATGTGTGTGTACCTGACGAGGTACTGCGGCTGGGCTCTCCTCTCCTCAACTGGTCGATGCGAGACTTCCTCTCTGCTCCCGGAGGGTCAGTCACCACAGGCCTGTCTCTCTCGCGCTCCCTTTCTCTTTCCCTCTCTCTCTCCCTCTCTCGTTCTCTCTCTCTCTCACGCTCTCTGTCACGGGAGTTGGCGCCCTGCAGCCTGCCCCGGCGGGACCGCGGCCCCTGGGGATCTTCCCGGTGCGCTGACTCGTTGGAGGGAGATCGCAGACGCCTGGACGAGGCACGGCTCTGGTTGCTCCCCAGGCTGCTGCTGCGTGTTTGCTCCGGGGGAGGCTTGCGGAGCAGGGACTGAGACATGAGGGGCTGTAGGGGCAAAGTCTGCATCAGCATAGAAGGCTCCTGGGAGAGCAGAGGGGCGATGGGCGGGGGGTTGCCCCTATCCCTGTCCCTGGCCCCCCTGGGACCAGCTCCTCTCCTGAGGGGCTCAACTGGAGTCCTCTCTGTAGGTGCTGGCAGTGCTGTCGTCTCTACCCCTCGTTCCATAACTTCCTCGTCTGACCAGTCACTGAAGTTGGGATCCATTTTGGGCAGCGGTGAGGGCTCTGCGTTGCCTCCAGTGGCACGGTGGTCAGGCCTCATCGAGGGCGGAGGTGTCCTGGGTCCTCGCTTCCTCTTACTAAGAGGCTGATGCGCAGATGAATCCTCCTCAGACATGTCCGACTCTCCTCCTCGTGAGCGCTTCCTCTTTCGGTCCAGCGGCTTTTTCTTGTTTCCTTTCCGGGGGGAGTGTAGAGGTGGTGGCCCGTCTGTGGAGCCACCCGATGGGGGCTCTGGGTTGAAACGGTCCCCTGCTCCAGCCAGGCTGGTGCTGCCACCGCTCTCCTCCTCCTTGCGTCCCTTCTTCAGCCCCTTCCTCTGGGACTTGGTCTTCTTCTTGCCCTCCTCGTGCGACTGGGACGTGGCGCTGTCTCGGTCTTCGCTGCCAGCAGTCAGGACTGGAGGAGGAGGAGGAGGGGGACTGGACTCTCGCTGGTCTCTGGTTCGGCTGCGGGAGTCAGACGGGGCGGCCTCTGAGAAGTGCTCCCCTCGTCTGTCACCTGCTCGAACTCGCTCCCCGCGGGGCTCCAGGTCCTCGTGGCGGCTGCGTCCCTCCCTCTTGTCTCCTCCTCCTCCTCGGCGCTCTTCATCTTTCCAGCGGCTGGGCTTGTCGTCTGCTGGAGCAACTCTGGGTGGAGAGCGCAGCAAGGGCTCCTGTGGTCGGACCACCTGGCTCAGCAGGCGATGCTTTTCTCCACCTGTGCATGCACAGAGACACACACACACACACACACACAAATCTGTAATTCTGCTAATATTGCACATGGTCTACAACATTTTCCTTGCTTTCACTTGTGGCTGTTCTGGGTAAACAAGTGATGTGAATTTGCCTTAATTCAAGAGAAAGCAAATTATCAAGCCATGGCACCCTTTTATTTAAACTGTCAATTCAGTTAAGCTCGATTTGACCTGGCAGGTCAATTGAAACAAATAAATAATTTAAATTCACAATTCATTCACTGCTAGGAGTGCACTGTTCTTTCAAGACAGTTAAGGGCAGGCCTCAATGTGCATTTCCCCGTGTACCCCGTGAAAAGAATGCATTTTACTTTAGCTTGCATTCCTTTGAAGAATTATTTGACTTTGGTACATTCATGCTATCTTTAACATTATTTTATTAACACCTGAGATCCACGTGTTGAGAGTAAGACTTATATTATTTAGGATTGTTTAGGAACCAAAGATGAGGATATGTGCACCAGACAGATATCAGGTGTTATACCAAAGAGAAATAAGACTTGACATAACATGCCGTCCCTTTTAAGAAGGGTGTGTTTGTGTTATAGGAGAGGTATCATTCCCATTAAATAGGAGTGTGTCCGTTTAAAAAGATTTTCCCTACTGTCAAGTGGAGGCGGACACACTGGGCTGGGGAGGAGGGGCTGTGGGTGGAGCTTGGCCTGCCCTCGGCCAATCGGGCGCTCACTTTTCTCTTCTGCACTGTTGTAGCCATCGCTGTCTCCTGGGCTGATGTCACGAGCCGCCCGCTTGGGTGAGGGTCGTGGGCTCGGGCTGTTCTCTACCCTGTGCCTCTTACGACTGGAGGGAGAGAACGAGAGAAAAGAGAAAAGAGAAAAGAGAAGGTCTTAACCGTGTGTGTTTACTGGAACATCCTCCTCACACATGCAAACGTGATTCCAATTCCTGCAAATTTTGTGGTGATCGATACGTGCCTTGTCTTGCGATCGTCGTGGGCATCTCGAACAGGCCGATCGTCTCGGGTGTCCTCTCTCCTCTCCCGTCTCTCCTCTCTTCCTTTCTCTCGCTCCTCCCATTCCCGCTGCCTCTCTCGCTCACGCTGCTCCCGTTCCCTCTCCCTCTCCCGCTCTCGCTCCTTCCTCTCCCTTTCCCGCTCCTCTCTCTCCCTCTCCCGCTCCTCGCGCTCCCGTTCCCTCTCTCTCTCCCTCTCCCGCTCGCGTTCCCTCTCTCTCTCCCTGTCTCTCTCTCTCTCCCGGGCCCGCTCTCGCTCGGCCTCCCTCTCCTTTTCTCGCTCCTTCTCCCTCTCCCTCTCTCGCTCCTTCTCCTTCTCTCTCTCCCGCTCCCGCTCCCTCTCCCGCTCCCTGTCTCTCTCTCGTTCACGGTCGCGGGCCCTGTCCTCCCGTCTATCCTCGCCTCTGTCCACCCGTCGTTCCTCTCTCCTGTCCTCCTTCTCAGACTCCTCTCCTCTCCCCTGGTGTCTGCTGGGGGAAGCCGCTCTTTGATCTGTGAAAACAGAAGGGCCAGAAGGTTGAAAACAGTTAGTAAAAACACCAAAAAAAAGAGATTTCATCCAACTGTGCTATTTCCTCTACACAGTTTTTGGTTGCAGGGGTGATACGAGGTCATTCAGTTTTTTTTCTTCTGTTCATCCAGCTTTGATGGGATGTTGAAAATGTTAAGTCGCCCCCCACCTCTCTCTCTGTTGTCTCTGCGGTCCCGTTCATTGTGCCCCCCTCTCCGGTCATAGGAGGAATCGCGGGTTTGCTCTCCTCTCCTGTCGCCCTCGTAGCGATCTCGGTCTGAGCCCCTCTCGGAGCTCCTGTCTGTGGCGCTGCGGTCGGCGCTCCTCTCTGTGCTCCTCTCTCGCACCATGCTGCCCCGTGACTCCCAACTGTCATGGCCGCTCTCGAGCTGGGAACCCCTTGAATTTCGGTTTGAAGCTGCTGGAGGAAAAAAAAGGAGATGAAGTTAGGGAAGACAACAAACAAACAAACAGGAAAACACAAAGTGAGCGGAGCTCCTTGAGTGAGCATAAAACTTAAATAATATCCAAGAGGGGGTTTCTTACCCCGTAAGGGTATTATGGCTTATACAGCTGTGTATATGTATCATAGTGATATTTTACAGATTATAATATCTTATTAAGATACATTTTAAGCAAATTTAAGACTGATTTTTTTCTTGTTTTTCTTCAAATAGGTCACTTCCCGTGGGGTAGCAGGTCTGTATAAAGGTAAGTTCTGTACATTTGTCTGGTGAAAAGATCAGTTTTAGGTAAGAATATGGTTGGTTATTAACTTGACGATTGTATGTATTCAAGTTAGACAGCAAGTTGCTTTTGTAATAAGTCTAAACAGACTTTTTTAAAACAGAATTTGCGATTATGAGCATGGCTGGATCTGGATCTAGTGCCTTCATCCTTCTTGCCTTTGTCGGACGTCTCATTCCCGCGGCCTCTCCCTCGTCCATTCCTCTCAGCTCTGTCCGTCCTGTTGTCCCCCTTCCCTTCAGTTCTCCCTCCATCCTCTCGTCCATGAGCTCTGCTGTAACTCCTCTCCTCCTGGGCCAGCTCCTCCTTCCTGTGGCTCTCCATCCTTTCCCTCTCCCTCTCCTTCTCTCTCTCCCTCTCTTTCTCCCTCTCCTTCTCCCGTTCCCTCTCTCGCTCCCGGTCGCGGTCCCGGCGCTCCAGTGAGTCTCGGCCCGAGCGCGTGTCTGTCCTGCTTTCCCTGGAATCCTTCACGTCCCTGTTGTCTCGGTGATCCCGAGACTCCCGGATTGTCTCTCTTCCTCGTTCGCGGCCGTCACGCCGCTCACGCACGTCTCTGCTCTCCCTGTCTTCACGGGTGTCCCGGGACGAGGTCTGCTCTGTGTCATAGTCCCGGTCATCACGGCTGTCCTTCTCCCGTTTGCTGCGGCTTTCTGTTTCAAGAGGACAAATAAATCAACAAAACAAAAACAATACATGATAATGACAATAAATGACGATGATTTGTCCACCGGCTTCAGAGGGAGGAATTTAATTTATTGGCTCTGTGAAACTATTGACTGCTTGAGGGAAATTCTCTACAGAACTACTGTATTAAACTCAATAATCACAGCACTGTGTTACAAATGACAAACTTCACATGAGGAATGAGAGAAACGAGGAAAACGCGTTCTGTAATTTGTTATAATGATACCATCTCTGCGCTCATGTCTGCGCTCCTGGGCAGGCGGACTCCTGTCCCGGTCACCGCGGCTCCTCTCGCGGCCCTGGGAGTGATGTCGGCCTGGGCTCGATCTGTCAGATCGACGGTGGGGCGGGGAGGTGTCCCGGGTGGTGGGGGGTGATCGGGAGCGCCTGGAGCCCAGAGGTGAGGAGCCAGCGGCCCCTGCAGGAGCATCACGGTGGTAGGCAGGGGAGGCAGAACGACGCCGGCGAGGGGACGGAGAGTGTCGCTGGGCGGAGGAACCAGAGTGGGAGGAAGGGGAGTGGTGGCGGGGAGGAGTGGGGCTCCGCTGGTGGTGAGGAGGAGAGGGAGACCTGCAGTGACAAAAAAGGGTTATTTACAATGAATGCTGCCTCAATGTCAGTTAATAAATAAAAGATCCAGAACACAATACCAACCCAAATACATGAGTAATATGATTCACTGTTATGAAAGGGCACCACACTGTCAAATATTACTATACATTTTGAACCGCAACATATTTTAATCGAATATTGTTACGATCATCAACATGGTGGACACCTGCGAGGAGGGGAAGCCAGTGCAGGAGCCTTGTGAGAAACAGTTTTAGGGGAGGTGGATTTCTTCCTGGCTGCAGGTGACTGGTCCCTGGAGGGAGACGACACACTACCAGAACGCTCCTCTGACGTCACTGACCGCTTGGCTTTGTGGGAACTGTCAGACCGGTCCCTGCAGACGAAGCGAGATTATGTTAAAAATTATGAGCATTACAAATGAACCTGGCTGCGACAACACAGGGAGGATTTTGCTCTTGTAAATGACTTTATTGTAATATTGTGTGTAATACAGCATTGTTAAAATGTCACATATCACATGCTGCATAAGTGCATTAAGGCACTTTCTGCTTTGTTTTGACCAGATCTGCACTGTACCTGCGTTTTTCCTTCTTCTCTTTGTGTTTTTCTGCATCTCGTCCTCGGTCCTTTCCCTCCTTAGGCTTCTCCTCGGACTTCTCCTTGTTTTTATGTTTGCCTTTGTGCTTCTTCCCCATCACAGGAATTTCCACGGGGACTGGCGGAGGTGGGCTAGGGGTACGTGGCCCTTTTTTCTTACTGTGGCTCCCTTTTGAGGGCCTGTGTGGAGCAGGGTAGAGACGATAAAGAAACTGGAAAAGGAGCATAGATTCCTAAAAAGGTATTTCAGAAGTTTAGACGTAAGCATTAACAGACCCCAACCTGGTAGACTCTGACACAGGCGAGGACACCGACAGCTTCTTCTCTTTCTTCCCAGATGCGGAGGCTTTGGTTCCACTTTTGTGTTTCGGAGATCCATTGGACTTCCTGGACGAGGGGGAACCTTTGGAGCTCGTTTGCTCAGGGGAGTTCTGAGGGAGAAATGAGAAGCCAAGTGTAAATCTAAATAAGTCATTTTTTAAATCTCTCTGTTATTTGATCTCTCAAGCAGAGGTCTAAGTAAGTATTGACTCTAGGTTGAATTATCCAACGCACCTTGTTGTTTACCTTTGATGTGCTGTTGGTTCGCGTTTTGGTGGGTGTCTCCTCTTTCTTAATGACAATTTCCTCTCTCTTGTCCAAGTTCTCCTGCTCCAGCTTCATCAACTCACGCTGAATCTTCTGGCGCTTCATCTCCAGGGATAACTCGTAGTCGTAATCGCCAATATCTGAGTCTGAAAGCCGTCCGACAAACAGAGATGCTTAAACATTAAAATCTACAGAAACCTATCAGAAGAAACCTATCATGAAATCAAAAACAGACTTTGTGCACATTCTTCGCAAGGTGCAAATTATACCATCACCAAAGGCGTCCTCGAGAATGCATTTTTGCATACAGCTGATATAGGAAAAGATGGTCACACAAACATTAAACAGTGAAACATCCAGTGATGTGTACATGAGAAATGAAAACCCAACCCCAGCCAGCATTTATGACCAAGTTATCTGGACACAGTAAATTTTTTTAACAGGAAAATCAAGGTACTTTTCCACCAAAAATGAGAAAACAAGCAATCACACCTTCTCGATTTGTTTCCCACTCTGTAGGCTCTTCTTCACTGGCAGGGGTGCGCTCTTTTGTGATCTTTATATCCTCCTTCTCCCTGTGTCGGCCTCTGGAGGAGTCTCTCTGCTGTTACACAAGTGCACAAACACAGATCTGTCACATTACATGCGTGTTGTGTCGCCTTGTGAAAGATGCGATAATCCAACAGCCGGGCAGGTTAAAGCTCTGCAGCGCAATCAAGGTGATGATGTAAAGTTTTATCTGTTCCCACTGGCAGGAAGCAGCTGTTATTCCTTCTTTAACTTGTAAATAAGTCAGAAATTCACAATGCAGGGAAAGTACAAAGGCCAGAAAACTCACTCTAGCTGTGGGGGATGTGGGCTCGTCAAGGTCTCGCTTCAGGTTCTCTGAGTCAACATCCTGTCTCTTATTCTTCATCCTCTCCCGCAGATCACCAGTGGGTCTCTCTGCTGACCTGCTCCACAACACACACACACACACACAAGTTTTAAGTCAACGGATAAGTTATTTGACCAGAAATGCAATCAGAAGCCCAAGACAATGTACAGAAAACCAGGAATTATCTACCTAAAAACTAAAATCCTGCGAAAATTAATGAAAACAATCACATGCCTGAAAAGTGCATATGGTCTGAATCAGTTGAGAGCAAAGGCGCCTTACCGACTAAAACTAAATCCTTTGCCCCGTGGCTGAGTTCCATGAGTGTAGCGACAAGTGTTGCCGTAGCTGCAATTACCAGTCTTCAACCAATTTCTACAGTGACTCTGAAAGACACAAACACATCAGCGTGATGAGACGAAGCGACCTCTGCTGAAAGACAAACAGCCACAGATGATCATTGAATATCAGTCGATGTCCCTCTCGTCCCTCCCCATGGGTGATACGTACATCAGCAGCATTACTCCCAGTGCTGGGGCCCAGTCTTTCAAACACGCTGGGCCGGCGGGAGGGGGCGGCGGTGTTGCTGCTGCTGGTCGTGGTGCTGCTGCTGTCGGATATGGTCTTAGAATTCTCCACTGTTACCTTCCGCCTGATCTTGGACATTCTGCAGGACTGCAAATGTAAACACCGATGTTCATTTAACCATTTAACCCTCAACACCTTTATACTGTAAATTTGCACATTGTATACATCGATGCACACTGGTTTTTTATCATCTATTTATCATCTGGGTGCTATTTTTTTTATTTATCATCTGTTTATACTGCAAATTTGCACATTGCCCTCATCTATGCACACTGGTTCTATTGGTTTTTTGCACATTGTTTTTTTGCACATTGGGTACTTAGATCTTTAGATCTCGAGGGTCATCTTTTAATCTTTTATTCTTTATTTTTGATTTACTTATTCTTTATTTTTGATTTACTTAATCTTGTACTCTGTGGATACTGCTGAAAACTGTGAATTTCCTTCGGGATGAATAAAGTATCTATCTATCTATCTACATACAAGCCTGCACTCGAGGAGCTGCAGAGAGAATAACTTGTGTGGAATTGCAAGACAAAGCTTGTATTTTATTTGATGAACCTCTATTTTTTAATACTATTTTTAAATGCACACCTTGCTTTTTTTTTTTTTTAAATACTCCCTCTGTCATTTAGTTTGTCTTTATTATTCTTCTGTCTATTTTGTGCAGCACTTTGCAACTCTGTTTTGATAGGTGCTCTAGGGAAAAAAACTCATTATTATTAAAGCTATACGATGCTACAGATCCCACTGATCAAATACCATCTCCTTGGGTTATAAACACTGATGCAAATTCAACTTGAAAAGCCAAAAAAGTGTGTGATCCACCATGGGAAGGAGCACGTTGCAGGAACACTCACATCAACACTAAATTCATTCAGTTTGCGATTTTAGCACCCCAAGTTAGCACTATTGTCCTCAAGCTAACCCAGATACACACTCGATTGCAGGTTTAATACGATGTGATCTGACTCCAGGTTTTCTTGGCGCAGTCCAAAACATCAACACATGCAAATACCTTGACCAGATGACTGACATGTACACTGCAGCCGCTGTGCGCTAACTTGGAGCTAGCAGCCCGGCTAGCTAGCTTAGCTAAAGTTCCGCTGCCTGTGCTAGAGGACTTTATCGCTGCTGGTGAGAGGCGAAACGGGCTCAGACTAACACAATAAAGTCTTACACTCGCTCTTGTATGCTCTTATACGGTCGGGAGATAATTAACCTGCAAAGTGGCCTTACATTTGGAAAACGGGATGAAAGCACCGACGCTAGCGGAGGCTAATGCTAACTGCTTTATGTTTTATCTGAGCGCGGGGCCCGTGAGCCCCCTTCAACGGCATGCGCGCGACAAACAGATTTTAAAAAAAAAGTCATCTCACCCAAAATATTAAGTCGGTGTCGCATCTATTTTTGTCCAGTTAGGGCATTCACTACTTTTAAAAATAACAAGGCTTATTCTTTTATCTCAATGGCAGAGGCTCCCCTATGTGCCTTCATGTTGGCAACGGGTGTGCGCGTGCGGTGATTGGTCCGAGTCAACACCTCCAGTGTCAAGGTGGCCCGAGTGAGGTACTACTTCCGCTTACATTTTCAAAATAATAGCCCTCCAACAATTTATGGCTGATGCTTTTGAAAATACCTGTGTGACTTTCAAAATAAAATAAACATCTGTGACGCTCCCTTACCAGGTTTACAAAGTGAACAACAATAAAATGACATTTATTTTGCTCCTTCACTCACTCACTTTTTTTTTTTTTTTTTTTTTTTTTGCAGTTTTGTTGTCCACAGATTTCACTGCAACAATAACATGCCGATACTTTTCTGCACCATCTACATACCTTACACTTGCAAAAACCCTCTTCAAACACAGCTACTGCAGTTCTACCATCAGTTGTAAAAGAATACAATACAAATACTACAGCAGAAATACAAATGCCTGTATCTGTGATTGTTATAGTGAGATCCACATGATTAAAAAAAAACAAACAAAACAAAACACAAAGTATGATGAGATCACAATAACTTAATCAGGCCGATTGTATGCCACAGTTTGTTGGACATGGGCATTTAACACTTTATTTGCAAGAAAATAAAATTAAATTGCTGTTTAAATCTCAGTTTTAATCATAGACTTAACTATTTATCTCAGCAGCATTACGAGGATGTGTTATTTTACTGAGGAGCTTGTGTTTTCTCAATGACCCTCAGGGCGATGGTCTTGACAGCAATCAGAGCTTCATTGCAGGCTTTGGAGATGTGAGACGGCGGCAAGAGGAAACCGTAACGCCCGCGGTCCTGCAGCTCAAAAGTGAAGGAATATTTGATGCCCAGGTTGTAGGCCCAGTCATCAGAACCACCCGGAGCCAGGTCTGGAGAATAGAGACGAATATTAAAAATAAAACAAGCTGCAGTTTTATCCTGTGCTCACACACAAAAATCAGTTATGTGTTGCATGCAAACTTTGAATCAAGCCAGGTCATTTTGATTTGGAGAGTATACTCACATATTGTCTTTCCCCCGGCTCCATATTTGTAGGTATTCCTGTAATATCTTCTGATTTTCTGGGCAGCTTCTTGGGCCATCACAAGCTTTAAAAAAAACAAAAAAAACATGAGACTTCTTTTATCCAAGTGCAGTTGAACAAGCAATTTTTGAAATTAGGCCACAGACAATACAATTTAATTAAAAAGATACATCTTTTTCCTAATACTAGATTACTTTTGTTGGATTACTACACAGACTTTACAGGGCACCCCATCAAAAATTTCAGGCAGTGATGAGCACGACTATCTGGTTCAGAAAAAATGGCTCTATATCACAAAATCAAACTTATTAGGGCAAAAAAATGTGTCCACAAAGTATATCTGGCACCACTGGCAGATTACAGCCTCAACCTTTCATGACCTCTGGCTTTTGGGAAAAATAAAAAATGTGATGAATACTGATTGGACAGTCCAAGGCTGCAAAGCTCACCAGCTCATTGTGGTTCTCGGCCTCATCCAGGGTGCAGGAGTAGGGGAAGAGCAGCATCTGGGAGTAGGAGTGGATGGTGAGGTAGAGCTGCACCGAGTCCTTGTGGCTGCGCAGGAAGTTGGCCACGGCCTCGGACTCGGGCTCCGACTCGGGGAAGGCACCGCAGTAGATCTCAGAGCAGGGCTTGTCGGACGCCCCCTCCGCTGGAAAGGACAAAACAGACACTTTCCTGTGAGTGAGGAGGAATAATTAAAGGCAGACTACGCAGTTTCAAATGGGAGGGCACGCCGCTTTATTTACTGATGTTGAGGATGAGAGAGGATCAAGCCCCTCAGGTTCATGCCAAGACTAATAACCCATAGAATTAGTGGAAAAACTTTAAATACCTGTCTTGAATGTGATGTTTTGATGTCAAATGTGCACAAAAACTTAAACAATGGAGTGAAATCCTATTATATGTCGGGTTATGAAGGGGTAAAAGAGTTGTCCTGAACTCCTGAGCCATTTCTAAGTTGTATTCCTTTAAGAATTGAGTGGCATTCATCGTGACCAGGCGTGGAAACTGCATAGTCTGCCTTTAAGTGAGATTAAAGTATGAAGAGGAAAACTGAAGTCCCTGGCTCTCACATACAGAATAGGTGAATTCTGGGAATAAAATGTGGGGGTAAAAATACAGGAACTGTTTATGCACTCTCTGTATTAATAAAAAGAAACTCCAATATTGCCTTAACTGCCCAACATAGATCATGTTGTCAGAGAAGCTATATAAATTTAACACATTTAACTGTGCAACAATTTTATACCTGTGCAATAACTCAATTGTGCAATACCCCAGTTTATATAAGGTGTATATAGGTACAGTTTTTAAATATTCTCAATTTATTTTTTCTGCATATATTTTGGTAGTATTATTGGAGGTTTAATGCACATATTTTTAGATAACATGCATAATTCACATAATTTTTTACAAATTTCGAATGCACATATTTTTATATTTCTTATTTTTCTTTTCTGTTCTTATGATTTCACTCATGCTTACGTATGTTTTTCTCTCAAGAACTTGAGCAACTGCAACTGACCCAATTTTCCCCTCGAGGATCAATCAGGTATTTCTGAATCTGATTCTGATAAAGGATGTGCTTGAAGAAATGACCGTGTGTAATCTAGGCAGACGTACTGCACCAGTTGGCATCAAAGTTCCTGTTGAGGTCGACTCCCACACAGGAACTGTCCGTGCTGTAGGAGCGATTCTTTCTCCACATCCGGTTCTGGAAAAAAAAAAGACAGAAAAAACACAGGAACAGGCACAGCTGGAGGAGTTGGACAGGAATAATGTACCAGAGTAGAATCA
The DNA here is from genome assembly GCF_902150065.1 of Myripristis murdjan. Classification (NCBI taxonomy): domain Eukaryota; kingdom Metazoa; phylum Chordata; class Actinopteri; order Holocentriformes; family Holocentridae; genus Myripristis; species Myripristis murdjan. The sequence goes on from NC_043981.1 coordinate 11,392,994, forward strand.
CTCACACTAATGCTGACCGCAAACACACACACCAACATGTTATGTTTAATATATTCTTACTGTCGTCCACGTGTACTTGTATCCATCAGGGTTCATAACCGGGAGGACGTACACATCCATGTGGTTCAGAATGTGAGTGATGTCTTGGTTTTGATTGTAATATGACAAGGACTGTGGGGGAAAGGACCAGAGATTTACAAAAACAGATAGACAGACAGACAGATAGACAGGTATATATATGAATACAAGGAACATAAGAAAAAGAAAATCCTTTGCATACCCTGTAAGAGGAATAAAAAATAAAACATACCCAAACATGTCTATAGAATATCTATAGACCGATCACCTTTGAATCTTTGCATAGATATGTATAATGAAATCTATCTGCAAAATATCTATAGAATAGAATATGTATACATAGTATAGATGTATACTTCTAATGTATAATTTATAACATAATTTTCATGTGGCAGTCCCTGATGCCACATGGAATAATAAACGACAATAATGAATACACAATATTACATAAGATAACATACTAATGTGATGAGGTAAATATGTGTAATTCACTGTTTGTTTATTTGTTTGTTTCCACAGACAGTAGAGACTTGGTTCGGGTGAAATGGGACTTACATTTTGCACAAACCACATGCAGAAAGCAGGGGAGATCCACTCTCTAGCGTGGATCCCACAGTCAATCCATATCGCTTTTTTATCCTGTTTTTCTCCCACGGAGATCTGAGAGAGAGAGAGAGAGAGAGAGAGAGAGAGAGAGAGAGAGAGAGAGAGAGAGAGAGAGATTTTAACTTTTAACTTGGGTATCAGACACAGAAAAGTCAAAGTCAGGTTTTCTATGAGTATTTCTATGAGTTTTAAGCAAAAAAAAAAAAATGAAATGATTGAGAGTCAGCATAATCGTCATCATCATCATCCTCATCCTTGTCACGTTTTTTGAAATGCACCTTCAGGGCGTAGAGCGGTCGCTTCTCATATGAAGAGCCAATCAGAACAACTTTGACCATCTCAGGATGTTCCTGTGTGGTCCTGTTTATCCAATAATAGATCTACAGAGGGGAAAAACATGCACATACCTTAAACAGACACTGATATAAACACATATCACCTTAATGCTACTCATACTACTACTTCAAAAACTATTAGGGCAGATAATATTACTTCAGCTTGTTCTAATACTTCATCCACCTCCTTGTAGCAAAACTACACCTGAACTAGTTCATACTGCTTATGCAAACACACATTTTCCTCAGAAAAAAACAGCTTTTGAGACTTAGTTCATTGATCTGCATTATTTCTTGAAAGCATATGATGCAATGAAGGTAAATTCAAACATTTTTCAAAAACAGAGTCCCCTAACAATGCCGTTTCCTCCCTGTGCCCCAAAACCCTCACCCTCACCCTGACTCTCTCTCTCTCTCTCTCTCTCTCTCTCTCACACACACACACACACACACACACACACACACACACACACACACACACACACACTTTTGATGAGACATTGATAGGTCAAAATTAGAGGCGTACATCCTCCAGGCTGTGATATCTCTCATAGTAAGACGAGCTGCTTCGCGGGTCGGTGGAGTCGTTCCTCGTCTGCAGCTCGATCATCTCATTGGTGTTGTCCAGCAGCACCCTGAAACAAAAGCGGGAAGCAAATGATTGTGCAAAAGCAGAAGGTGATCTGAATCCTTGGTGAATCCTCTGAGACAATCAACTCACTCGTGTGCCACGGCATGACCCTGCAGCAAATCTTTTACTGTGTCTGAGCTGTTTGCAGGAACAAACAAGTGGACCGGCTCCTCTTCCTTAATGTACTCAGGAGAAACAGGCTGCCATAATACTGTCTAGGAGGAAGAATTATTAAAAAATGAAAACATGGCAGACAATCAGCAGGTATGATGGCAACACAGAGTAAAATAGTCAAAGTTTATTGCCTGATATGAGAATAATACATTTCTACCTCATATTGGGTGGATACATTCTTCAAGAGCTCAACCTGTTCCTGTGTCTTTGCGGTGATTGAGAGAACTTGATCACTGAACGAGAGGAAAGCAAAGCATTTGTTTCTTTCAGCAAATCTCCCCCAGCTGAATGACGCAGACCCCCTCGGAGCCAATCAGCAGCAAATATGATACCTTGTTTTCCATTTTTAGAGAAATGTCCTCAAGTTATATCAAAATCTGATCAGTGGAAGCTGAGACACCGGGGGCAACAAAGTGGATTTTGTGAGTGTGCATGAGAATAAATGGATTTTTAGCTACTTTGTCTCAGTCTAAGCAGTTACACCCTCTGGATAATATTTTAATAAGTGCTGCTACCAATATCGAAAAGTCACCACATCAACTTACTGTGTTTGTGTGCAGTCTCCCGTCATGAGGAGCTTGTCCAAATTCATCAAAACAATCAAAATTAAGAGAGCCTTCATGATGACGGGATCCATAACTATCCGTGCCAGAGCTTTTGCTCAAATCATGGTGGGCGGGAGAAGAGTATTGATTACAGCTGTTTGTTTAGAAGTTAAACTTTACTTTTTTGGAAGCAGCTAGGGCAGAGATCAGCCAACAGAACTGAGGCCGGAGTAAACTCATACAATTACCAACATATTTTTTTGTTAAGTCCAGTGGCACAACAAGTGATAAAAAATTTCCAAACATCTAACTTGAGCTTTACAAATCAGATTTTAGTCCATCAGCATCTGGGGGGAAAAAATAAGACAATGATACCTCCTCGCCAGTAGGTGTCGCCAGAGGGAAATAAATGATTGCTGGAAAACAGCGGGTGAGGAAAATGTGCGGTTCAAAGTGCATGTTGTGTTGTTAATTCTCTGTTGGCAAGATGTCGGGCCACGACCAGCTGGTCCTCTGCTTGTGTGAATTAACTCGGTAAGATAAACATGAATGTGTTGTGTAATATGTTTCCAAACCTATTGATTAATAATTCCTGCGTGTTTTGAACGGATGAGCTGTCATTGTAGCTGTCTGCTGTTTGTTTTGCATCTTTATCTGTGTTCACCCTAGTAATAGAAATCACTAGAATAGAACATAACAGAATAATAGTTAATAGTTCACACGGAGCATATTGTACTAAATAGCATTTTTATTCTTAATGCAGACCAGCACTACTGAGTCATTACAATGTGTCTGAATGCCATAATGTATAATGCACTAAAACGACACTACAGTGACAGAAATATGCTTTGGCAGGAGCTTTTCCAGACCTCATTCAAGACATTTCAGCCTCTCATGTGTTTAAAGTCCCGTGTCTCTCACTGTTGCAGGTTGCTGTGGAAGTTACTGTTGCCCCTGGTGTTTTTGTGCGTGCTCCTGGTCGCCGTCCTGGTCCTGCTGGTGCTGGGTGTGCGCCTGTGGCTGCAGACCAACAGGAACGCACGGCGGGCGAGAGACGGCCGTCCCACCGTGGCCTTCTTCCACCCTTACTGCAACGCTGGCGGCGGGGGAGAGAGGGTGCTCTGGTGTGCCATCAGGGCGCTGCAGAACAGGTAAGCTTAAACTGTAAAGTTAAATGCACTTGCACAAAAAAAAATCCACATCACTATTTACTCCTTGGAAATATTGTTTTGACTCAACAACCAACCTCTGCACAGGTACGCCGACGTCAACTTTGTGGTGTACACGGGTGACCATGGCGTAACGGGCCAGCGGATTCTGGAAGGGGCCCGGCGCCGCTTCAACATCGTGCTCCCCCGGCCGGTTCAGTTTGTCTTCCTGCAGCACCGGCTGCTGGTGGAGCCCAGCCTGTTCCCCCACTTCACCCTGCTGGGCCAGAGCGTCGGCTCCATCTTCCTGGGATGGGAGGCGCTCACCGAGTTTGTGCCGGACCTGTACATCGACTCCATGGGCTACGCCTTCACCCTGCCCCTCTTCCGCTACCTGGGCGGCTGCAGCGTGGGGAGTTACGTCCACTATCCCACCATCAGCACGGACATGCTGTCTGTGGTGAGGGAGAGGAACCCGAGGTAATCACAAAACATCTCTCTGCCACACACACAGCTTTGTCATACAGCTGTGTGTGAATGCTGAATGTTATTGCGGGCTTCTTTTACCTGTTTTTAATGATTAATGAAATGGCCTCTATATTTCTTATTTTATGTATTTCCTGCTGGGGTGAACACAACATGAGCAGGGATCATTCAACAGTGTAAACCAATAGGGGATGAGTTGGAGAGATAAAATATGGGTTTTATTTGATGTGATGGATGGAGGGGCGGCATTGTTAAAAAAAAAAATCTGAGGGCTTTGTTGGTTGAACTTTTTATTTATGCCTCCTGGTGCCACATGAGCTAATCATTTAATACACATTTCCGAAAGTAAAAGAAATGGCAGTTCTTTTGATGAGGACTGTAAAGGGACATGAAGTAATCACTCCGCTTTTTACTGACCTCTGTTGGTGAAGAGCTGAAATTGCAACAAAAGTAATATCCATGCACACAAATCTCTGTTGAGTCTTTGTCATCATCTGGTTTAAATCCAACTTAATGACCTACTTTAAAAAAAAAAAAAAAAAAAAAAACCTTTCTTTTCAGACATACTACATTTTTCCAAAGGGACTTCAAAGGATACTGAAAGTAAAACAATGACATTGCTATGATTACAGGCTATAATTTCATTTTAAATGTTTTGGGGTGGTAAAAACTGACTTACTGCCACTTTTAAACCCCATATATAAATGGAAATTTTACCAACTGGTATTCTTAGCTTGCAAAAATGTCACCATCAGTGTTAAGCCATCGCTCTGAGTTGCTGGTTACTAATTTCCACTCTGTTATTGATTATTAGGTTCAACAACGCCGACTACATCTCCAACAACTTGTTCTTGAGTGCCTTCAAGGTGGTCTACTACTGCCTGTTCGCCCTGCTGTATGGCATGGCCGGCTCCTGCAGTGACCTCGTCATGGTCAACTCCTCCTGGACGCTTGACCACATCCTGTCGCTGTGGCGCGCTCCCAACCGCACCAGCGTGGTCTACCCGCCCTGCGACGTCAGCGCCTTCCTCGATATCCCGCTGGAAGAGGACGGAGACAGGAAGTGCCATTCCATCGTTTCTATCGGGCAGTTCAGGCCCGAGAAGGACCACCGTCTGCAGATCAGGGCTTTCAAGAAGCTGCTCGACAAGAGAGGGGGGAGCCAAGGGGGCCGGGGGGCGCTCAGGCTGGTTCTGATCGGAGGATGCAGGAACCAGGAGGACGAGGACAGGGTGCTGATGCTGAGGGGGCTGTGCCAGGAACTGGGTGTCGCTGACCGGGTGGAGTTTAAACTGAACGTCCCATTCGAGGAGCTGAAGAGAGAGCTGGGGGAAGCCACCATCGGCCTGCACACCATGTGGAACGAACACTTTGGAATAGGTAATATACCTTACTGTGGCACTAATTATATAATTTTGGCAAGGGCTGAACGATATGATTACAAAAAAAAAATCTTTGGCAATTATTTTTACAATATTGTTACTGCCATATGATACACAATGTCAGTGGGAATGATAATTTTTGCAGCATAATGATCATTTTCACTGAAAATACTTTAAAAATGATGATCTGGACTATTTTGTCACATTTTATCTTAAAAAAAAAAAAAAGTAAGCTCCTTGCACTTGGCTGTTTTGCAATATGAATCTTAAGATTAATTTAGTGTTTATTTATTTTTGGATGCTGCTAATGGGATTTTTGTGATATGGAGGGGAAGGATGCATTTTGAAAATTGCAGTTGCTGGCCTAAAGAGGTCACTACAACATTATTTTCTTGTTTGCCCATGTGTAGCACCATATCTCACATACTGCAAGTCATATTTGACCCCAATTTTGAAAGGATGATGATGAGCATCTCAGCACTTTTTCCTGCATTTTCCAGAAGTTTTTTTCCCTCCAACATTTTCCAATACAGCTAAATTTCATTACAAATAAACATTTTTTCCCAATTGGCCCAGATGGAAAATAACATTTGAGGGACAACATGCTTCCTTTTGTCTTGTTAAAATAATGATACTTTAAATGAAATCACACAAGGGTATACACAGTGCTGTTCACCGAGAAGTGCCCATAATGATAATAAACCTCACTGATAATGCGTGGATAACACCTGTTAATCCATTGTTATCAAGCTGACTCTTCAGTAAAGATTTGCACATAAAAAGCAGCTTTCCCCCTCCAGGTGTGGTGGAGTGTATGGCTGCAGGGAAGGTCATTCTGGCCCACAAGTCCGGTGGGCCCAAGCTGGACATCGTGGTGCCCTTTGAAGGGGGCCAGACGGGCTTCCTGGCCGACGATGAGGACAGCTACGCGGAGGCCATGGAGAGGATCCTGGCTCTGTCACCCGACAGCAGGCTGCAGATCAGACGCAGCGCCCGCCAGTCGGTGGCTCGCTTCTCCGACCAGGAGTTTGAAGCCTGCTTCCTGGCCGCCATGGAGCCGCTGCTGGGAACACTTGAACGATGAGGAGGGTACTCCTCACCTTCCCTGTGTGTGTGTGTGTGTGTGTTTGTGTGTGTTGTTAACCTGTGGCGGACATCTCAAGCACCACTGTACTATCAGATGCACTTAAACAGGACACAGGCTGCACTTACACAGCAGGACAAGTGACAAAATCAAAATTTGGCCAGGCAGCTCAAACACTGATCAGATGTGTCCATCCGGGGGAATGTAAAATAGCTAACTGATTTTTAACTCATTTATTAAAACATTGCCAATACAGATCCACCCCTTTAGTTCAGCTGTAGAATGATTCTTAAAAGGAAAAAGACAGTCCACTTGATCTTTATGTAGGCACTTGCTTCTCTTAAGATCCTTGAAAAATCAAATGTGACCCTTTTAAAATAAGTCACATGGCCCAGAATCAGTGTTTTTTTTTTTTTTTTTTTTTAAATTAACACCTAATCTAATTATATTTGTAGTGACAGCAATGAAAATATAAGATCTCAGCTTCATTTGGGAGTGTGTAAATCCAGATATTGTCCCATGAAATGACATTTCAAGCTTTGTTTCCAGTGATAAATGTAGTTTGTTACACTGTTGAATCCCCTCTTTTTGTACAGGATGCATTCCATCTTTGTTTGTCTGTAGTGCCAGTTTGTTTGAAAATATTCTTATGGAGAAATGGATCAATGAAGGGATTTGGGGGAACAAATGAGCCCTCCACAGTGGATCTGGTGAAACAAAGACGGCTCTCTTGAATAACATGTTGAAAGACTCATTGCAATATTGTACACTGATATTGTTACTTCATTTATTGTTTACAAGAACCAAAATCAATGCTCTGCATACCCAAAATGTGAAGTATTTTTGATACTGATGATGAATGTAATAAAGATATAATGGGGATGGGGAAAATTTGTTGTTAACAGCACAGTGATGATCGTTCAATAAAAGTTGACCCGTCGCTGTACTTGTAAATGGACTCTGATGCACTGTGTTGAATATAAATTAGAAGTGCAGTGGATTCAGAATCTGTTCCATTTGACTCTGTTAAAAGTACGATCACGTTTTGTTCCACTCTGTTCTCATTAAACTGGTTCGCAGCACCACAAGATCAACATCGGGTCGATGTTGAAATGAGCTCAGAGCTCTGACGTCAGCGGTCTGTCAGGAGAACAGAACGAGGTCAACGATCCATCGTGTTTATTTGGATAGCTCTTAATCACTGTTACAATCTCAAAGGGCTTCACAACGCCCACACTGAGAACAAAAAAAAAAATTATGAAAGTGACCCCTTGCAACCTTAGACCCTCAACTGAGGACAAGAAAAAAGTCACAATGTCCAGAGGAGGGCAAAAAGTCTAAAATTGAATAGGATTTAGAAACTTAGCCAGGTAAGATTTCACCATATGCCGATGACAGTGATTTAAATCTGTAAGACAAAACTTGAATGTAAAATTTTGTAACTCATCCATGTTTGCTAATAATAATCAAAATTTCAGAAGATAAAGCAGTTATAAAAGTTATCTGCCTAAAATGCTAATCCCGGTTTGTGGAATATCCCCACATCGCCTCTCAATCCTCAAACAGCCGGACGCAGAGTCACTACCTGTTCTCTATAAACATCCATGGTCACTACTGACTAAACCACAGGTCTCACAAAACTCATCCTTCCAGGTTCTATTTTGGTTCAAGTTGTTGAATTTACCTTATTGACCTTTAACTTGCAAAGCTTACAACGGTTTTAGACCTAAGCCAGCAGTACAATTTTGAATTCATCTCATTCAAACTACCTTCGATGGCAAAAACAACCATCCAGTGATTTACTCTCATACCTACTGACTGTCACGGTTCGATTTCTCAATGACTCTGAGGGAAATTGTCTCAACAGCAATCAGAGCTTCCTGGCAAGCTTGGGATATGAGAGACGGCGGCAGGAGGAAGCCATAATCTCCTTGGTCCTGGAGCTCAAAGGAGAAGACGTATTTGATGCCTTGGTTGAAGGCCCAGTCAGTAGAACCACCGGAAGCCACATCTGGAGAAAAGAGGGGAATAGATAATAATAATAATAAACTTTATTACAGACTCAATGGTCTAGATAAAAACAAGACAGTACATACAAAATATATAAAAGACAATAAAAGAAGCATACACAACATATTCACAACGCAATATGTACAAGTCACTTAAAACAATTAAAAATCAATGCCCTCAGGAGACAACTATACCAGTGCTTCCATATCTTGGACTGATAGCGTGTAGTGCTAAATTTGATACTTGTCTACGCCATGATTATATCATTTTCTGAGCTGTTCAGCGACATATAAATTTGTACATAAAATTTCTCAAAGTGGCTTGCAGTGTATTAACTCCTGCAGCCACAAACATCTCACTGGCGCGACACCAATGAGGTTTTTTCAGCAGAATTCTCATTGCATCATTGTATGCTACCTGGAGTTTACGCAGGCTTGCTTTACTACAATTTGACCACAAGTGGGCAGTATAGAGAGGAGTGCAGTGTGCTCTGAAAAAAGCCACCTTCACTCTATCTGTACATGCACCAAACTTGCGAAGCAAACTATTCGCCTGAGCATATAAAGCACGGCCTGTCTTGGTCATCCTTCAACTGGTCTGTAATGAGATATCCAAGATACTTTACTTTACTAAGTACTCTCAAATTATTATCTGACAATTTGAATGTAAGAAACATTAGACATTTGTCCTCCTTTGTTCTACAAATCATGACCACACTCTTATCTGTATTGAACTTCATGTCACGGACAACACCATAGTCAGAGCAGACATTAAGAAGCTGCTGGAGGCCAGCACTGCAGGAGGTAAAGACCACAAGGTCATCCGCATACACAATATGGTTCACCAAAGTATTGCCTATCATACAACCGGTTTTACAGGTGTTCAAGGCTGATAGAAAGGTCATCAACATACAGATTAAAAAGAGTTGGTGAAAGGATTCCACCTTGTCTGACCCCATTCCTAACCCCAAAAGGGGCAGAGACACAATGACCCCATTTTACCCGGGCCCTCTTGTTCAACATCAGTGTCTGACCTCACAAAAGCTCTTCTGGATAAATGAGCAAAAATTCCCACAGACACGCCAAAATCTTGTAGAAAGCCTTCCCCAGAGGAGTGGAAGCTGTTGTAGCTGCAAAGGGGGACCAACTCCATATCAATGCCTATGGATTTAGTATGGGACGTCATAAAAGCTCTTGTGGATTTAATGTGGTGGTGGCCCAATACTTTTGTCCATATAGTGTATGTGAGGTTGAAGCTCTTATGCCAAAGACAGATTTGGCATATTACAATATCAACTAAATAACTTACATGTTCTTGTTGCTGAAGCTCCATACTCATATGTATTCCCGGAGAATGTTTTGATCCTCTCAGCTGCTTCTTTTACCAGTTCATTCTGTTGAAAAGGTACAGAAATCCTTATTTAAAAAAACAAAAAACAAAAACAAAACCTAAAAGTTCGGTAGCAAAATCGTGGCTTTGACCAGTGAAAGTCCATGCAAAGTTTTGCTCAAATCTCCCCTTCCTTTCTTTTTGTAATACGTACCAGTTCATCATGAGTTGGTGGTTTCTCCAGAGTGTGGGCGTAAGGAAAGAGCAGCAGCTGAGAGTAGGAGTGGATGGTGTAATATATCTGTACGGAGCCGTTGCGGCTGCGCAGGAAGTCGGTCACAGCCTGGGTCTCTGGCTCCGAATGAGGGGATGAGCCACAGTAGATCTGCGAACATGTATTATTCAAGGCCCCCTCCGCTGCACAGGCCAGAGTACAGTGGTCAGATTTGTAGTAAAAACATGCTGCAGCTTCAAAATTCAGTTTCACAGAAAAAAGATGATTCATTCAAGTCTGACATTAATCTCAGTGGAACTCAGTGGCACCCTTTAAATCCTTCTAAATCCAGTTGTTATCACTGGGTTGAATAACAGTGTGGAAGGAGGTGGGCATTAGTGTTAACAGAGGACGCACTGCACCAGTTGGCATCAAAGTTCCTGTTGAGGTCGACTCCAACACACAGCCTGTCCTCGCTGTACGAGCGATTCTTCCTCCACATCCGGTTCCAGGGTAAATGCTGAAAAGTGGAAAACACTGTTTAATATTTTATTCAGAAAAAATAAACATAGAGCATTGTGTAACAGTGAAAAAACAAACCTTATAGCAACTCCAAAGCTGTTTCATTTACACAGTGTATCATGTGTATTTGAATTAAAATGTCTTGAATTAAAAAAAAAAAAAAAGGAGTCATTTTTACTTCACTTTGGTGCTAGGCTAATGACTCCCATAGACTTGAAGTCTTTATGCTAAGCTAACATTAATTGCTACCCATGGGAGCCTAACCACTGGACGTACAGAGGTGAAAATGGTATTGAACATCTTTTCTCAGTCTGAGTAAGTTGGTAAACAGAGTATTCCTTTGAGTCGATGTCACTTCCATACTCTTCTGAAACTTGTGGATAATCTCTTCCTTACCATGGGAAGCCACGTGAATTTGTATCCATCAGGGTTCATAACAGGGAGGACGTAGACATCCATGTTATCCAGTATATCAGTAATGTTTCCATCTTGCTTGTAATTTATCAAGGACTGCAAAGAAAACACCACGATCAAAATGATGAACTTCACAACAAAAACACCACGTTGGCGGCCGTCTCGAGTCAGAAATTGGATCTGATGTGTGTGGTACTGACATGATGCACAAACCAAATGCAGAAGGCCGGGGAGATCCATTCCCTGGCGTGGATGCCACAATCGATCCATATTGCTTTCTTATCAGCTTTCTTGTCTCCAGTCAGCTGGAGAAAGAGATTTCAAAGATATTCACTAAGGGATAGTTGTTGATATATTTATAATTAGCCAACATAATGATATAGTGTCACATGATTACTAGACAGCGGTGGTACCTTCAGGACATAAAGTGGCCTTTGTTCAAAAGACTTGCCAATTAAGATGGTTTCAACTCTGTCAGGGTACGTCTGGGCAGTCAGGTTGATCCACTCATAGATCTACATTGGACACATTAAGTTTCCTTTAGCATGTTGCCCTTGGAAACACTAGAACAAAAGCAAATTCACTCATTCATCCATTTTCCCAGCTGCTCACTGGACTGAAGTGGAAAAACTGCTGTTGTACAGAGAAAGAAGGAATGTCCTTTTGTTTTTTGGACACAAAATTTGCATCCATTTACACTGGGCCATGCCTTTTCCAACATTTTTGTGTGCCTCCTCTCACCCTGGCAAAGTCTTGTCGAAGCATGTATACAACAAAATGACATTTGTAGTGTTAATTAGTGTTGAATTCTCAGAGGTAATTATTTGGAATTGACAAATGTTGACTGACAGCCATTTGCATGTGTCTCTTGGAGCGAATGTCCAAAACTGTCGACAAGTTATACATTAACCCCAAAGGATGTGGACTGATAGAAACACTGGCACACATTCTCTGAATTAAAATTCAGCAATTTTGCTGTTAAAAAAGAAAAACTGCAAACGTCTTAACGCACCAGACGTGCGTCCATTCTGCTGTGTTAGTGGGAGCTAACAGTACGAAACAAAGCTTCACACAAAGCTTTCTAGACGGTATCTCAAGAACAAAGATGTTTAAAGCGTTTAAACTGGAAACTGTGTAGTGTTTTAAGGGTTACTTTTCTTCTTACAAGATTAAATGAAATTAGGAAATGCTCTTGGTCCTAGATTGGAATAAAAAACAAAAAGGCTCTCATGGGAGACTGATCTTTGATCTTTGCAGAACCCTGACGAGTGATAATAATCCACGTGATAATAATCCACGTAACTGCTGTTTGTGATCATGTGTGTAAACCGTACCTCTTCCAGAGGGTGATACCTCTCATAGAAACTTGAGATGTTAACTGAGGTAGCAGAGGATTTCTGTGCCTCAATTAACTCCTTGGTGCGGTTGAACTCCTCCCTGAAACAAGACCATAATTCGGGCTATTAACTAAGCTTTAAATGAGTATTTCACAGAAATAAATACATGCAACACTCAGAAATGACTGATCATGTATGTACTGGTTTGCTGTGCTGCTCTGCAGCAAATCCTCATCTTCTTCAGATGCGTTACCAAAGAAAACCCGCAGGATGACATCCTTCACTTGATAAAACTGCGGCGACCCAGGCAGCAATGATGCTAGCTGGGAGAATACAGACAAAACACAACTGAGGAGACACTTTGAAAACGATGAGGTTCACATCACACAGCCCCGGGTGAGATAGGAGGATAGGAGGGACTGAGGTGAAGAGCTTTACCTCATTTTGTTCCTTAAGACGAGCTATGTCCCTCAAGGTGTCCAGCTGCTCTCGTGTTGAGGGGGTGGCTGGGAGAACTGGATCGCTGAGAGGCACAGGAGTAAAGCAAAGCATCAGCTGAGACTTCTTGGTGCTGTGAGCTGATCACACCAGCTGTGAAACAATCAAGTGTCTCCACATGATTGATTCAAACCTTGATTCCTGCAGGATACGTGGCAGTGTAACTTACTGCGTTGATGCACACTCTCCTGCCTGGGGGAGACGGTACGAGATCGTCAAAAAAGCCCAAACTAGAAGGATCTTCATGTTTATGGTGGAGGATTTAGGGGAACATTGTCACAAGATAGTTACATCGATTAGATTATTGGTGTTTGTTTAGAAGTGCACTTTGTTCACAGAGCTCAGCGGTGGAAGTGCCGAGGTCACTCTTAAAAGCAGAATAGCATTAAATTTCTGAATGAATTACACACGGACCTCCTATCGCCTGTTATTGCAGCTTCCTCCAAAATCTTCACCGTAGACCCAAGAGGATTTTGTGGCAACACATTATGAACCTCTTTCTTGCAGTGGCAGCATGTTCACTGCTACAATTAATCACTGATTGTGAAAAAACAAAATAAAAACACCGCAGCATGTCGTAAGTTTGCAAAAGACACCAACCAAACCCTCCTGAGAAGAACACACTCGGTCAGCAACCAGACTTTGTGTGCCGGCTGGACACACACCTCTACAACACACACTTCCCACTCTCATCACCTTAATTAAAGCAGCTGACTCCAATTAGCTTTTGGAGAAGTCAATAGCACGGACGTTCACATACTTTTGCCTTTTTTGGGGTCATTTTCCTCAATAAATAAATGGATGAGTTTCATGTTTTTGTTGTCATTTGTTTCATTTGATTGTCTCGTTATCTAGTTTTAGTTTTGTGTGTGAAAATCTGACCACATTTTAGGTCATATTTATGCAGAAATAAGGAAATAAGGGATTCACAGACTTTCAGGCACCACTGTCGTGAAAAGTATGAATTCCTATCAGAGTGCACCTTTAAACTGGCACAGGATCCTAGGATCGATAGTGGAGGACAAAGGTTGGGAGCTGTTAGGAGCCACACACCGACCAGGGGAATGGGACGGTGAATTCTTTATTTATTTTTTGGTAGGGGCCATTGAGTTTGGGGGGTGGGGAAAGTGGTGTTCACACAGAGGCTGAACATATTTAGAGGGGCAGTGAGCGCACAGCCGAGGTACTTGAATTTGGTGCTAGTCAAAATGAAGACGTCCATCCTTCTCTTGGCCTTGCTGCAGGCTCTGGGCTGCTCAGGTGAGTGGCTCTCTGTTACACCCGCACATACAGGAGGTGACCGCCGCTGACTAACCCTGTCCTCACCCGGGACGTTTGGCCCCGCAGGCTTACCGGCGCACAACGCTGAGCCGGCAGCTATCGAAGACAGGAGCCTGGGGGCGTCTTTGGCACAGGTCAACACCGTGTACGCCGTCAACAACCTCTACCGGGTGACTCGGGCCTCTCTGAAACGGGTGAGGTTATACACAGGATATGGCCTTCTTTTATTTTTACCTCTTATACAATGTCTGTTCAGAGAAATAGGATCAAAATCAACAAAGAAAATGCTTTTTAATACTCTAATTAGGCCAGAAGAGGGTGAATACATTCTGTCCAGCATGAGATTTAATTCAATTTTCTTTGTCAGGGTATAATCCTCTTTTGAGTACACTCACTTGTATGTAATATACCAAAATGATCACTATTGTGAAAATGGATTCTTTGCCCTTTGGCCTGCACTGGACAAGATTATCACGGAGTTAAGATGCTTGAGAGAGAGTCGGGCCCCCAGCAGCATCTCAACATCAGTGCTGAGGTCATTTTTGAGGATTTGAGAGCCAAGCTGTTTTTTGGAAATTGACTTGAACTTGTTACTTTGCAGTTAATATAACACACATTCAGATTAGTGAATAGTGAAATGGCATATTTTCATTTCACGTCCTTTATTTCCATTCTTATGATGATTACTGGTAGTGGTGGAGGGAGTGATGGATAAATTATTATCACAACTATCCTGTGTGTCCCAGAAAGTACCCCTGGGTATGAACACCTACGACCTGATGATGGTGTTTGGCATTAAGGAGACAGACTGCCTGAAGACTTCGGGAGCAGATCCTCAGACATGCGCCTTCAAATCTGGCTTCTTTGTGGTGAGATAATCAACCAAAAAGCATCGAAAAATGTGGAAAATAGTAATCCCAAACCAATTTTAGGGTTTGTTTAAGCCTCTCTGATGCCTGATGGAGAATAAAACCAGTGTCAGAAACGTGAGGGAAGAGTCTTTTTCTGCATTTACAGTTTAGCTAATAATACTACCCTCTGTTCACTGTTTCAACTTAAAAGGAGTTAAAAAAAAAAAAGAAGAGAAATAATATCTATGCAGGTATCCACTGATGGATATCAACTTTATACAGCTGTATCGAGGGGTGATAGTAACTAATAACTCAGATTTTTGTGCGCTTGTACTTTTTAGTATTTCCACCACTGGTTGTATCCAAAACTGGCATGACATGACAGATGTGGAATATTCCCAGAATCACCGTACGCTGCGGTGGCCATCTTGATTCTAGTGGAGACACATGTTGACAGACAGCTGCCCTCTGTTTACTTTGGCACCAACACTGGATTTATTAGGACAGACTGTGACGGTCAAGTCAGGAGTGATGCAAGGGCATAGTGACGTAGGTGGACTATCAGTGGATCATTATGCAACTGTCACACCAGTGTACAACCTGAGAGTATTATAATAATGGTCAGAAGTCCTAATGAAATATTTGTGTGGTTATTAACTATTTAAAAAAAAAAAAAAATACATACTTGAAGGAGCCTGTTTTTGCAAGGCTCTGGTTCCCTCACAGCTTCAGTAGTGCCGCTCTGGAAAGGAGATAAAGGTCATAATATTGTGATGCAATGGATACAAATTTCTTCATAACAAATATGTTGCCCCAGAAAAAGCCTGTTTCAAGAACTTTGAAGGCTTGTGAAAAGTTTGAACACATCAAAAAGCATGAGATTAGAAATGTTTTTTTTTTTTTTGCTGTTCATCTTCTCATGTGTGCCCGGCTCTCTCCACGCCTCTCTCCAGCCCTCCTCCACCTGCTCCAGTCGCGTGCGAGTGTCTGCTGACGCCATCCAGGTGATTTCTCTCAGGTGCGGCCATGACAGCGACTCCAGCTCAGACTCCAGCGAGGAGGTGAGGAAACCCACCAAGGGAGGGAGGGAGGGAGGGAGGGAGGGAGGGAGGAAGGCGAGGGAGAGGAAGAGTGGGAGACAGTAGTGGTAGAAGGAACGGAGGGGGACAGCAAGTCAAAATTGAATGAAAGAAGTGGGGAGCTGTTAAAAACATGAAAACATTCTTTTGCTTTTTATTTGCCAGTGCAATTCTCATTACTTTTTTCATTAAATATATAGATATTTTCAGTTTTCAGCTATATTTATGGCTAAAATTTCTCTGAAGTGTGTCTTGTATTTGTATTTCTTACCATCTACACTTGTCAATGTCCAATCTTTGATTCTACACACACACAGATGTTTGCCAGCAGAGGGAGGCACCACTTCAATTTCCCATCATTTGTGAACAGAGGTGAGTGAGTGCACACTGATCGAAACGAGGTCCACGTCCGTTAAAAAATTAAGATGCAAGAACTCAATGAGCTTTACACTGGACTCAAATTCCTTAGCTGTGTATCTAGTTTGACGTTTAACACATCAACATTATTGACCAGAGGCCTGATGAATTCTGACAGACCCGGCTCCCCCTGCACCCGAAACACCACCCGTCCAGCCCGACCGCCCCGCCCAGAGCCAGCCAGCGGGGGGCCGGCCCAGAGAAGACAATTTCAACAACTTCCTGGAGTGAAGAAGAAAATGAGGCCTTTAGCTGCTGATCAGAGGGAAAACATAAATAAAAAAATAATAATAAAAAAAGGTTTGCACAGTATAACCACTTTGTGTTTTATTCCCCCCAAAACTTTTAAAGCTGGTGTGTGTGAGACTTTTGACGGTTTTAGGGTTGAAGGTTCCACAGATTTATATGACTAAAATGGTGTAATCACAATACTTCCTAAAATAAAGTTTCCTTTTCAATGACATAATATAATTTGGGATTCTTCTTCTTTCTTCGTGCAAGACCGAGGTCCACTGGCTGAATGCCATTTTCCCCTTACATCAGTATACTTGTGATGCCCATGGTGACGAAATGAATTACAGCGGTCCACATAAAGTGAATTACATGAAACTTTCCATCTACGCCCACAAAAAAAAAAAAAAAAAAGCGAAAACAAAAAGAGGACACGGACACATGTTGAGGTCTGGTTTGAACATTTATATTGTGATTTTTCTGTTTATATGCAAGAGGACACATTTACTCTGTATCTCCACATGTTTTTCTTCATGTCATTTGGCCTCCACATGTTCAGAGTCAGCACATCAATAACTTACATACTGCACTGTAGCAAACATCCCGTGAAGGACAATGATATTCAGTTATATGAAAAGGTACACTGCCTTCAAGTGGCAAACAAAGCACTGTGGGTAAGTAGGATAACAGGATAACATGTTAAACAGGCCTTATACAGAACCACTTATTACAATTGAGGTTTTCTTTACGAGATCATTCAACCTGTTGATATAATGGTCTCTGTTGAGGTCTATTGTTTCAACCTCTTTCAAAGCACACTGGCAGTGGGACTTGACCTTTTAGCCCTGAAGCTACCGTTGCCATACTATAGCTATTTTAAGACCAGTGTTAATGGTCCGTGATTATAAATGATATGTCATCCTGACACATGAGGCCATGTTGAGAATGAGATAGATCACAGTTCTTCAAAAGGACAGCACTAGCACCCTAAAAATGAAGGCATTGCTGCAATAAACATGATAAAACATCCATGATCCACTCTAGGGGTGCAAAATCAAGACTTGAGCTCAGTCCCTCTGTGCTAAGGGCCGAGACAGTAATGGCACCATGAAGAAACAAGATACGATAGACACACAAAGTTGAAAGCAACATTCAGTCTAATGCCAGTCAGACGATTGGGGCTTTTCGCTAGATCCCTCCAGCCTTTCAGTTATCGACTACATCATTTAATGCTCTGTACATGAACGAGACAAATGTGTCTTTTTCGATGAGGGGGGGGTCACACCTTGTGGGGACAGAATGAGCACACTGCACACGGGCGTAGTATCCGATCTGTACATTCTACTTCCTGGGTTGTGACATCATGTGACGTTTGAAGGCGGCGGGGACTGACGAGGGAGCAGCAGCTGAAACTGTACAGATACAAACTAAAAGATCAGGTCCAAGATCAAGCCAACACACAGGGAACACACACGCCACCAACTCACACGGCCCACTAACACACACCATCACAGGCCTCCCCACAAGTTTTAGAAGTTCATTATAGGCCACATTTATTTTCTTTGCGTTGAATTAAAAAAAAAAAAAAGTAATTTGTTCCAGTTGCACAGACCTGACTCGACTGAGTCTTTGGAAGAATCTCCTTTTGCTTTGACATCTGTGCAAATCTGTGAATAAGGCTTCCTTCTGATTCATATTTGACATGTAACCCAGTGGAGAGAAAGTCGAGGAATGCTTGAGAAGCAAAAAGTAACGGATTTAAGAAGATTTTTTTTTTTTTTTTAGCTTTTTCAAGTTGCTGAATCATTGCCTGCATGTGCGTCAATTCGAAACGATTTCAAACTCTTTCCCAGTACATTCCATTGTGCCCGAACATTTTTGTGTTCCTCTCTAGCCTTTATTGACCAGGTATTAAAAGACAGAATTATAAAAAAAAAAAAAAAAGAAAATCCTTTCATTTATCGATCATTAAATAATTTCATATAAAAGCAAAACTAACAATCCCTGTTCCACAAAGGCCTTCCTAAACATTTACTACTTCACACCTATAATAATCATACATACATGCACAAACACAATGCATGTGTGCATACTCACTCTCAGTCTCTCTCTCTCTCTCTCTCTCTCTCTCTCACGTTCGCACACAACAGAAGAGCTTCATGTTTTACAGCTTGTTTTTACAGGAGGTCCATGCAGTACCAAAGCAGAAAGATCCTGATGAGTTCTTTTGTTGTTTTTTTTTTTGTCTCCAATACGTGGCACAAACTTATGGCAAAGAAGCAGATACATGGATTGGCTCAGACCTGGATCCAGTAATATTTGCACAATTCTGTTAAGTATTCATTTTAATCTGCGTGAAGCACCAGACTGGTGGGGTTTGCCGCACGGGGCAATACAAAGATTGCCAGAAAGCTTTAGACAAATACAGGAAAGTATTTGGCTGCAATTCTGGATACTTTGGGTACTTTTCTGTGGAATTTAACTACTTCAGTCTGAACTGTTTCAATGCTGTAAAACCACCAATCCAGGACTCCAAGAAGGTTAAAACAACTGCTATCATTTTTTGCAAACACTATTTGACCTTGGTCTGATTTGGCTTTCAGTATATACACAGTCTATTTATTATCATCGTGACCCTCGGAGGGCAGAGTGAAGTCAGCGTCTCTCCTGTCTCACAAATGGATTTTCACTTCGGTATCCATCCGTCTTCTGTGTCCTGGTCTCCTGAACTCAACACTCTCCGGTAAGTTTGGTGTTGTCCCCACGTTTGGGTGGCGCGGGCGGGGGTCCTCGCCTTAGCGTTGCATAGCCTGAGATGTTCCCGGACATGTAGCCCCCGTTCCCCCCGTTGCCCTGCTTCTCCTGGTCCAGGAGCAGCTCAGGGGGCGGGGGAGGCAGCGCCATGTCGTCCATGGTGCCGGCAGGGTCCAGCTTGCCTGAGAGGCGAGAGGCGTTGAGCGAGCCCTGGCGGCCCACGGACTTGCGCTTCAGAGTCCGGTTGAGGTCCTCCAGGAAGTTGGGCTGGCCTGAGCTGCCCTTTGGGGAGGTGGGTGGAGGGAGCTGGGGCGGCGGAGAGAGTGGGGGGGGCTCCGGGGTAGTGTTATTACGCCGAACAAGCGTGGGAGGTGGAGTCTTCTTCAGTGAGCCCTTTCCCCAGGTGGGGTTGCTGACGAGGGAGACAGGCGGAGGGGGAGGGGGAGCCTGTGGCTGGGGGTTGACCACGGCCACTTTGGGGGCTCCGCTGTGGGCGTCACCGCCAGGGAGCGGTGGAGGGGGCAAAAGCTCAGAGGCTGGTGGGGGAGGAGGGAAGTAGGCGCACTCAGGTGGCGGGGATGGGAAGTCGCCACTGGACTGCCGGGCCTGGCCCACTTTTGCCTGGAGAGCCAACGGCAGGTTGGCTAGGTTGAGCTTGCCTGGTTTGGGGGGAGCAGGGGGTCCAGCTGGGGGGTCCTTGGAGGGGGATCCAGTGGAGGAGGAGGCAGGACAGGAGGAGGAAGAAGGCGTGTTGTTCTGTGGGGCAAACTTGCTGAGTAGGTTCCTCCTGGACTCCTGGTAGGAAGCTGAGGAGTCGGACTTGATGCTGGAGTTCCTCTGCGGGGTGGGAGGAGGTTTCTTCATTCCAAAACAGGAGGGGCCGGTGGGGGACTTCTTCAAGGGGGAACCCAGGCCTCCAGGGGGAAGAGGGGGAGGAGGTGGGGTGGGGCCCGTGACGGGGGCGGGAGGAGGTGGGGGAGGTGGAGGAGGAGCAGGGAAGCCTGTGTTGGTCTCTGGAGGTGGAGGAGGTGGGAAGTCTGAAGACTGCGACTGCTGGCCACCACCTGGCTGCCATTTTGGTTTGGCCTTCACTGCAGGTGGGGAGAGGGGCGCTTTGGGGCTCTCAGCGTGACTGGCTGCTTGGGACGAGGCGCCTGGGAACTGGCTGGCTATCTGCTTGACTAAGGAGGTGGCAGGAGGGGCTCCGGTGGAAATGGGCGGTGGCTTGGACAGGCTGTGCTGTTTGGGCAGCGTGGGAGGAGGCGGGCCAGAGGCGTGGCCTGTCTGAAGGCTGAACTGCTTCTTCAGGGGAGCAGGTGGAGGAGGGGGAGGGGGTGGTGGCGGGGCTGGGCCACCCAAAGCACCAGGAGGTGGCGCGGGAGGGAATGGTGAGACAGGTGACACGGGCTTGGGGGCTGTCTGAGGGAGGAAGCCCGGCGTGAAGGTTTTGGGTGGGGCTGGCGGGGGTGTAGGAGGAGGAGGGAACTGGGCCGGCACTGGGAACTGCTGCGGGGGAGGTGGAGGTGGTGGGGGTGGCGGAGGGGGAGGAGGTGGGGGCGGTGGAGCCGGAGCAGGTGGTGGGGACTCCTCAAGGTATCCGTTTGGAGAGAGGAGCTCCCGCGGTGGGCTGGGGAACCTCTCCTTTAGCGCCTGCTTCAGCCCGTTGTGGCACACAGGTTGGCACACACCGGGCATGGGAGCTGGTGGTGGTGGAGGAGGAGGAGGAGGGGGAGGAAACGCAACTCCATTGGCTTGTGGAGGAGGTGGAGCTGGAGGGGTGAAGGCCATCGGGGAAGCCGGGCTAGGAGGGCCCAGCTTTAGCACAGCCATGGCCGACCCGGGGGTGGGCATTGAAGGTGGTGGAGGAGGAGGAGGAGGAGGCGGAGGTGGGACGTTAGCTGCAGGTGGGATGTGATTGACCTGGGGCTTGACCTGGGGCTTGACAGACACTTGCGCTGCTGGAGGTACCGGCCCCGGGGGCAGGACCTGCTGGGCCCCGGCGTGGAGGTGATTGGGCAACCTGTGGTGGTTAGCAGCCTGGGACGCCTTCTGGTTCTGGAACCTGGTGATTGTGCTGTACTTGTACATGGTGGGAGCTGGAGAGTGGTGCGACACGCTCTGGACTGGGGGCGGGGGAGGCGGAGGCGGAGGGGGAGGAGGAGGGGGAGGCTGCTGCTGCTGTTGCTGTAGTTGTAGTTGCTGCTGTAGTTGTTGTTGTTGTAGTTGTAGTTGCTGTTGTAATTGTTGTTGTTGTAGTTGTTGTTGTAATTGTTGTTGTTGTAGTTGCTGTTGTAGTTGTTGTTGTTGTAGTTGCTGTAGTTGTTGTTGTTGTTGTAGTTGCTGTTGTAGTTGTTGTTGTTGTTGTTGTTGTTGTTGTTGTTGTTGTTGTAGTTGCTGTTGTAGTTGCTGTTGTTGTAGTTGTAGTTGTTGCTGCTGCTGCTGCTGGGGGGGCTGTGGTGGCTGCTGGGGGGACTGGGGTGGCGGTGGGGCAGCCTGTTGAGGAGGCTGAGGCTGGGGGGGAAGGTGCTGATGCTGCGGTGGTGGTGGTGGAGGCTGGGCCTGCAGAGGGGGGTGCTGGGCCTGGGGTGGGTGTTGATGCTGGGGAGGGTGGTGATGGGACTGAGGCTGCGGCTGAGGCTGGGACTGGGGAGGGGGTGTTGGTGCGGGATGGTCGACTGAGTGTTGGCTGTGATGCCGGTGGCTGTGACCAGAATGTGGGAGTGTGGCACCTCTGGATGACTCCATCCTCATCTGTAGGAGAGAAAAATGGAGAATTGGGGATGCATTAAAAGAGCAGAGTCAAATGGGGAAGTGAAAACACGGACACAGGAAATGGGCAAAGATGCAAAGCTGAAACAAATCAGTGGCAAGTTGACATTGGTGTCACACAAAACTAGCTGTCCTGGTATTTTTGCAGCTAGATTTTTTTCCCCCCCTGCCACAACAGTTGTTGTCTACTAAAAGAACCAGTACCTTGGTGTTTTCCTCCATCTGGGTGCCTCTCTTCCAGGCCTCGGAGAAGATGGAGCTGACCACACTCTGGGACCGGCCATGAGAGGAGCCTGTGTCCACCCCACTGTCTGACTGGCCTGAATGGTTAGACTGGGACTCTGGACACACACAATGATAACACACAACTGTGAGTGATCATGAGACGGTATGCTACAGAGTACATTTTCAGTATACTATGAAATATTATTATAACTTTTATTTAATATATTCCTAATATACTAGACAATTCTTTATATGTTTTATATTTTGTTAAAGTTAATACACAATTTTCATTAGAATTATAATGCTAATATTAACATGAGGGCATACCCCTGTCTAAGCAGATTATAGGGCAGAAAACTGAAGCCTAGGGTGGCTCATTAGCAATATCAGACTCACTAGCAAACATCCCCATAAGATTTGCATTGTGGCATGTGGTTATGAGCTGGAAACACAACAGATAATCTTCTACATTTAAAGCCACAGAGCTTCGTTTTATTTACCATCAAACAAAAAGGATGTTTTTAGAAATTTAGAGAAAACAAACAAAAATTACATAAATCTAAATTTTAGATCTAAAATTCTGATAGATTTGAATGTGACTGTGAACGAGGATTATATTGGAAATTATGTCAAATTATTTTAAATGCCTTTTGAGGAAATATGCCTACACTTCTCATTAAAAATGGTGTCAAATTACAGGCTTGATTCAATTTTCCATTCACACAAACAGCTATAAAAATCTTAACACAGATTATGAAAAGAGTAATCTATTTGAAATTAATGATACTGCTGCTCAGTGCAGCAGTATATGACCAGGTATGCTGACCAGGTATGCTGGCGGAGCTGGAGCCTGATCGGATGCTGGAGGTGGAGAGGGAGGACCAGTCATACGCCGCCTCTGTCCTCTTCATGGCTTCCTGGTAGTTCATATATAGCTGCTTCCCATACTATACACACATACACACACACACATACACACACACACACACACACACACACACACACACACGGTGAACAAACGTGATGAAATAGTGTCAGTTTCCACACTTGTTATCGGAGGTGTTGATCTAAAATCAGATTGTCTAACCAAACCAGACAGCTGAGGGTTTAGACCCACCTTGGCGATGCGAATCCCGTTCACCCATTGGTGCAGAGTTCTGACATCATCACAGCACAGATACTTGATATACTGGGATTTCTTCTGGATTTGTGGGTGCTGTGAGGAGAGGTAAAAAAACAGTGTAGAAGTTAAGGTCCAGTCAGAATCATCCTATCATCATATTTTAGCACTTTCCATTACTTTAAGGCATTTCGAGCAGAAAAAACAATCCATGTATTATAATAACAGGGCCTCACCTTAAGAGCCAGGCAGTAGTCAGTAGGAGCCTTGTATTTGCTGCGGTAGTCCTGGCCATAGTACACGTTAACATGGTCCAACTGCAGGAAGCACACCAGATCTCTGGAGGCCTGCAGAGAGGAGGACACAGGGCGGAACATGGTGTATTCACTACGGGTGTCAACAGTGCAATAAACACACGGTTCGGTTTGCATTGCAGTTTTTGGGTCATGATTTTGGTTCAGCTTGTTTTGTAAATCATGGAGAAAAAAACACTACCATTTTCAATGTTCAAAAAATAACTTTTCATTCAGAGATTTGGGATAATAAAATGTTCTTTCCAAGGCAAAAGTCTACTTAGACTATTTAAAACAAACCAGTATATATATATTCCGTATATTCATTAGTTGGTCAGCTAAGTGTGTGGTTAGATGGTTGAGATATAGTGGATGTGTTTCTAACAGTCCGATGGTTGGGTTACAAAAGGCTCAGAGCTGTTCTGTGTTGCATAAAGCCGTCTGATGTCCATGGTCATGGGTCATGTGTATTTCCAAACACTGAGTCAATGAGCAAGTGATCAAATTACAGGTAACTGCATTTTCAAATTGTCCAGGCTTGTACCTTTGTATTGTATCTTCATTTTTTTTTTTTTTTTACTGTTTCCACATTGTTTGAAAATGCAGGAACATGTAGAAGCAAGCAAAGGTAAAGTTTACATTTCAAATTAATATTCAAAAGTGCCGTCATTCTGTTTACGGTCTTAAGTCAAATTGCTATGAACAGGCTTTAAATACTTTGGTAGAATTTATCACGTTTCCTTTTCCAGTATTATATTATTATTATTATACTACCAAGAACATTTTTGTGCTTGAGCTTGAAAAGCAAAATATCCACATCAGGCAGGCAGTGCAGTGCTCAGTGCCCTTGGGTGCTGTATGAAATCTAGGGCTCATATTCGCTCTCAGGGCTCAAATACAGCAACATAATGATAAACAACACTGGTCTCTACTATTACAGCTATCGAGTCCTGATGTTATGACAGTGGTAGTTGCCAGTACGAAGGTCTGTAAATGAAACACTGTGAAGCAGGATGTTGCTAAAAACAGAAGACATGTGCTCAGCAAATTTTTCCCTGGGTAAATAAAGCTTGAAAAAAAAAGTTATCAGATCCCTAAACAGGAAATACCACAGAGCAGATAGTGCAGATCTGGTTCTCATCCCCACATGTCTGCTCTCTCTTCACTTTCACTGCCCCTGTGTGCAGCAGCAATGTGCCATACATGACAGACACACACACACACACACACACACACACACTCTGTCTAACCTTGGCTTTGCCTTTGGGGACATAGTAGATCCCTGAAGCCCTGAGGAGGAAGTATCGTTTCTTCCATGACTTCTTCCCATCCTCCTTCAGCCACAGCACCCCCTCAATCTCTGGCACGGACACCGAGCTGCCACAGAAACACTCCTGAGGGGCACACACACACAAAATCAACATTACCACATGCATCTTGTGATGATTCCTCCTCATCGTTACAAATTGAAATGATAAGGCGGTAAATCATATGCAGAATTTGTGTTTCTACATCTCTCACCTCTAATAAAGCCTCTTTATTCCTGTCAGCCATCTCTGACGTCTCCTTCCGCCCCAACAAATAGTTCTGGGATAGAATGAGAGGAACAGCAAAGGGGATTAGAGGAACGAGAGAGCGTGGGGGGGGGGGTTGGGGTGGGGGGTGGGAGCTGGAGGCAGCAGGGCCAGGCGAGCTGCTTCACCTCGTCTTCTCATGTTAAATAAATTATTCACCTTTACTCACTCCTTAAAGCTTTGACCTACTTCCAACCCCTCACACACACACACACACACACACACACACTCTGGTTCACTCTCTCTAGCTCTCTAGGCACTGTAGCCACTCAGCATGCATAAACGATGTGTTTATGCACATGGCATATGCTTTAACCATTTACAGACAGAGCAGCCACTGAGTGTATTGAGAGGATGGGATATTCTCACTTTCCTGTGTCTATGTGTGTGTATGTTTGTGTGTGTGTGTGTGTTTACAAATATGAAATGGAGAGTCACCTGAGGGTTCTTGAACAGGGCGTACTTCTCAATGCGTTCGATGAACATGAGCTTGTTGTGACTGTCTCGGGTCCAGTTTAGCAGATTTTCCACCAAATTCTCATGATCCTCAAAGATTCGCTCTGAGAACGCAAAATTGAGACGCCGAAGAGCGGGAGTGAGAATGAGATGCAGAAAAGGTATGACACGTGCAGTTTGTGCTGCTGACTTGCCAAACATGCACCTCATTTCTTCCCCCCGGGGAATTTTGCTCTTTTGGGCGGGGTAGGACCTTTAACAGTGAGTTTGACTAGCCTGCAGGCACAAACATCAACTCTTCACAGATGAAAGATAATTACAGTTTACATTTGTCACCTACTTTGCTGACAAATATCTGAGTCAGGGTTGTAGCAGGTAAACTGGATCTGATTAAAAGGACAATCCAGTGACAGGTATGTTTTCATGCACAGAAAAATACACCAAATTGACAAGGGAGTACTTCTCGACTGTGGTCTGAACTTTATGACAGTTACTGCATCATTCCCTGCAGCGAACCGCGCCCAACTCGCAGACTAAAGCCAACCATAAACAGTGTTTATTTGACTCAGGTGTCCCTTGCTCCTCCCTTACCCATCTGCAGTTCGTTGATGGTTTCCACCAAGGACCAGTCTGGGCTGTAGCCGCAGTGCGACTTGTCCAGCAGGCTGTCCAGCACCTGCCTGACCGACTGCCTCTCGTCCACCATCATGGTCTTGGAGCTCTCGTCCGACATGTGGACCCTGATCACCAGCTGGGAGCAGAGGAGAAAGAGTGATGGTCAGAGACTAGCCCGTCGGTCGACTGCGTTATTAGACGATAAGCATCAAAATCATCCATGTGTTCCAGTCTGTTACTCACCCTAACTCTTTACCATACACTATGTTGAGTGATAGTTGGAAAACATGATCCATAATTAAAAAATACATTGGAAATGAGTAAAAGTTGGTGTTTATTACATGATCTGTAATTCCTCCATAAATAATATATATGTATTTGCTTGATACAGGTGATGTCTCAAGGTTATTTTTAGAATATACTTCCACTAACCACATTTAATTCCTATGGCAACAGGGAAAGTAGTCCCCTCTGGTTCATCGATCGATTCAATCGATTAAGGTCACATTATTTTGGTGTCTTATCACTTAACACACAACTTAAGAAATGAGACAATCTCCTAAAACACTTGTGTAATGATACAGTTTTACGTCAGCACACCTAATGCTGCTGCAGTGACTGAAACAATAAAATAATATTAAGAGGCAGGCACAGTTTAAATGTACCCTACAGTGATTTCATCACACCAATAAAGTTTTTAAGATTTTGTGATGATGGTCCGTCTCAAGCTGAAAAGCTGCATGGAGATTAAAAAATAATAATAATTATTTAAATTGGCTAGATGCATTCAGTCCAATCATTTATTTGTAAGGCTTATCTGGAATATTTTAAATTGTTGGAGGGCTCACTGGAGTCACATTGTACTGTATACAAGCCACCAAAGCCTAATACGCAGTAATATAGCCAATATTTTCCATCCAAGGATGACCAAATGGCCTCCATACCAGACAGGCTCAAACTAAGCTGAACGTGACAAACACACATGTGCCAAATCCTGCGTCGCACAGCCGCATCCTGTCGTGAAACCAAATAAAACCCATAAATCCGTGGCCTCCCGCTAATCCCCTCCCACCGGGACCCGGATATCCAATCAGCATGTCGGTGCAGCTGAAAGAGTGGGTGTCTGGGCCAATGAGAGCACAGGCAGGGCTGCGCGTCCCAGGCTCGGGGAGTCTGACCTACATTTCTCACAGGAGAGACCCCAAAAATCCCCCTAGTCTGCAAAAAACGGTAAAATCAGACCAAAATCCTGCGGCTCGACTCCTCCTCACAAATAAGAGCAAATCCAAAATCTACAGCCCAAACAAAAGGATCCTGTCTTCATTGTCTGAACAGCCGTTTCATGAATACAATAAACTGTACAGTCGATTATGAGCCGTGGCTGGTCATCTCAAACGCTGACAGGCACAACACTTACAGTTTAACACGCCACAGTATCCTAACTGTGCCGGATGAATGGTTTTCTATGTGGCAGCTATACCCGAGTTTCTCTTGTCATATTGTGTGTCGCTGGCAGTGTCAAGTCGCCTCCTGTTCATCGAAACACAAACTATTCACCGCGGATAAAAGGACACCATTCTGCTCGACGCCGTTGTGGTCATTCACAGAGACGGGTCATTCACTGGCGGAAACACTGGTGAAAATGGCCTGCCTGTGGAGCCGTGTACTCACTTCCCAATGGGCTCCAAAGAGCAACCCCCACCAACACACACACACACACACACCACACACACACACACACTATGGTTCTCAATGGAGCAAAGCGTCTCAGCTGTTCACCCCCCAAAAAAATTGATAAATAAGGCATCTCATGCAGAATGTGTCTGGATTGTCTTACAGTACACACCCTCTCTTTTTCTGGAGCCTCCGTTTGATTTCTCGCTCCCTTCTCTAGCAGACATGCGCGCACACACACACACACACACACACACATATAATCAAACACTGCAATGACCTATTTTCTCTGCACTTCACCGCCTCACTGTGAATGAAGTTCACAAAGAAATGCAGCATGCAGTGAATACGACATGACAGCAATTAAATGCAAGACAGTATGGACTGTAAGAGACACTGTGTGTGTGTACATGTGCGTGTGTGTGTGTGTGTGTGTGTGTGTGTGTGGACAAAGGGAAGAGGTAGTCCTACCTTTTTGACTTGTGCCTCCTTGATTTTTTCCAGGGCAACTCGGATCTTCTCTGCCTTCAATTTGGCAGCCTGTTCCTCCTAAATGGACATAGAGAAGCATAGTTAATACAGCTCTCACACACACACAATGACAAAAATGCGTACACACACACACACACAAACCCCATATAAACCGGCGGGAGTCTTTTGATTTCTTGCCCTTTCCTCATCTTCTCCACTCATGTC
Organism: Myripristis murdjan; assembly: GCF_902150065.1. Taxonomy (NCBI): domain Eukaryota; kingdom Metazoa; phylum Chordata; class Actinopteri; order Holocentriformes; family Holocentridae; genus Myripristis; species Myripristis murdjan. Next base: position 11,421,822 of record NC_043981.1, read on the forward strand.
TCTCAGCGTTCCTCTGGCTAGAATAAGACATCATGCACGCACAACCTCATCAATTAGCAAACACCCGTCTCAGGCGTTTAAACGGACACATCTCAGGCGCACGGTGTCAAACGCAAAGCCAAATCCGTTTCCATTCATGGCTTAGGATCGCTTACCTGCCCCCTCCAACAAGATGCCATCACCTCCATTTCGCAGGTTGAGTGTGTGTGCGACTCGTATCACGTGCGTGAGCGTTCTGTCACACGCAAATAAGCCTGGCGCCGTGATCCTAAACCAGCGTTACCATGACATTCGTCCAGTGTTCAATCAAATAAGGTGCCACACTTATTGTCTATGGGTCCATACTGTATTCGTATAGAGCGGCTGCGATTTCCCTTTGATCTCTTTACACAGCAGAAGGGAAACAATAGTGGAGGATCCCCAAAGGGCGACAGGCTGCGGATGAGCATAAGATCAGTTCATAAAGCCTCTGTGCCCTCTACTCAAAGACACAATGACACTCCTGCACACGTCCAACTCAGAGGTTGGTGTCAAAAAACGAAGAAACATCCAAATACGTCCAAAATTTGTTTACAGGAAAACAGCCACCGTTCCTCGCTTGTTTTTCCACCAGAGCATCAAAACAAATGAGACATCAGCGGAAACTGAATTTCCCTGTTTGCCACCAATAAATGTAAAGAGTTATTCCACAGTTATCCTCAACGTGTGAAGACAAAACTCAACAGTGTTCGACGACAGCAACATCTTCGGCGACGGCAGCCGAGCCAACCAGGACTGTGCTAATCGTCAGGACTTTGTGACAGCGTAGGTTCACGGACACACACACACACACACATGTGCGCACGAGATGGAGCACACAACTTGACTAAAACCCCAAGTGAGACAGCAGGGAGGAGGGTGGGAAGCCCCTCCCTCTTCCAACCCCCGACCCTCTCTTCCTCCTTGCTTCCCTCTCTCTCTCTCTCTCTCTCTCTCTCTGTGTGTGTGTCTGTCTGTAACAGATGCAGAGGTTTGGGAGCGTGCCCAATTGATGGAACATAATCCCCACAAAAATAGTAGAGTGCTGGGTCAGCCAACCAGTGAGCCCCGTTCGCCAGACCCTCTTCCCTTTAGCCAATTGGGACGGAGCGGGGAGACCTGAACAACACCGGGCCCACGGCTGAACTCCACTGACAAGGACAGAGGATGGCATTTAGGGGAATGCGAAGCTAAGGCTCTGAATATTTGAAGCCGTGTGTGTGTGTGTGTGTGTGAGGGAGGGCGAATGGGGGGTAAGCAGGCTCCAAGCCTCTTATCTCGGGCACCCCCCTCCTTGACCCAGACTACCTTTCCACATGACCGACTTGAGGACACACACACACACTAATGCAATATCGCAAACGCTCTGTTTAGCCAACACACAGTGGCAGGCTTTTAGTCACACGAGTGTATTTGTGTGTGTGTGTGTGTGTGTGAATGAGAGAGAGAAAGAGGGGGTCACGGGAGTTGTGCAGATTATAGTCGAGTCAATCTGAGTCACACTGTTGGTTTAGCCCCATGAATGTGAGTGCAAGCCCTCCACATCTCTCTCTCTTCTCTATTCTTCTCTCTCTCTCTCGACACTACACCCGGCTTTTCACTACACATTAGTCCGATTTCTATTCCGCAGGCGCTTTCCCTTCCACTTGCACACTCATCCACACCAGAGTCAATTTTAAAAGGCTTTTCTGCCTAGCCTAGAAAAAAATAAATCTTGGCACCCGCTCCCTTTGAAGTCTTTCCACTCTCTCCCTCCTCGCTTGTTCCCAAACATCCCACACTCATTCAGTATTCTGATTTTGCGGACAGAGCGAGGAGGGAGAGAATCTGCGAGTCCGAGTGATCGCACACTCTCTCTTTCTCTTCCTCTCCATTTCTGTGGAAAGTGTAACACTAACACACAAACTCCTTCACAGTCTGTGCGCCGCAGGCAATCTCCCTTCTGCCACTTTCTAAACCATTTAAATGCCCTCTGCATACACGGGCAGACTGACGGCCTATACGCCAAACACAGAAACCAATAGCCCTCAGCTCCACTGGAGTAATGCCATCGTTGGAAAAAGAATGGAAGATATTGTAACTGCCCCAAAGATTCTGGCTCTAAAATCAGAGGGCAGATGAATTGTGTGGTTATGACAGAGAGAGTGAGCCAAACCTACAGATGCACCAATTAACCAGTGTGCCTCTTTGCTGGCATCAATATTATACTCAAAAGGATGGAGAGGGCTGGAAAGGTTGTGGAAAATAACTGCAATTCCACGCTCTTAGTCGCTAATGACAATCTTTAGCGTGAGATATAAAAGACTGCAATGTGTTCGGAGGTCTTTCAAGGCCTGCAATCTCTTCAAACTCATCTTCCAGACTTCTGTGCTAATATCTGAGAGCAGCGGCGAGCTCCGTTGCTCTTGAATTCCTCGTTCTCGGGCTGGTGAGTCTCAGCAAGATTTTTTTTTTAAAAAAGACCCCGGCGTTCATCATCTACACCACTTGGAATCCCTTGCCTTGCACTTGGCCACTTGCCGCGCAGCGACGGCAGGATAAATCACAATAAGACGGCAGCCAGTTTCAAACCGCAGATCTGCACACATCTGATAGGCATAAGCTCTGCACGGGAGCCAAGGGCTGCAACCAATAGAGTCGCTGGGAAAGCTGACCGTCGCCAAGGGCTTTACAGTAAGACAAAGAGTGGAGGAAGGATGGGGGGGCTTAGATTAACAATGATAGCAGCACTAACAAATGGTACAGCGAGAGCAAGACAGAGAGACAGATCTAAAATAATGGACGAGATGTGAAACGAGACAAGGGAAGAGGCAGCGGTGATACAATGGGGCGGAAGACATGAAAGGGCATCAGAAATGAGGAGATAAAAGATAAAAAAACAGAGAAAGCGAGAGCCACAGAAACAGAGAGAGAGAGAGAGAGAAGGGGGTGAAAGGTGAAGCATGTATTGAATACAGGGTCACAGATGGACAACAGGCTCACACCCTGAAGCCAAAGAGGATTAGTTCATACAAACATGGTAATTATTTCAAAGAGAACACAACACCGCGCTGTATATAAGCAACTCAGACTGAAATTCCTCTTGTGGCACATGTTGACCAGACACGCATGCATTTTTCCTCATCCTGTGCTTGCGTGTGTGACAGAGAGAGCACTGTTGAGCTCATATCCAATGTGTTTCAATTGCATTACACACCAATTTTTCCAAGGATATCACTTACATATATTATAAGTGATACCCTCAGTGGATGATAAATATTGCAGGTTCAAGTGGGACACACATACATGCACATAATCCTTCCATAACAAAAACTTTCCCCCCACCCCTGTCCCAAACGTCTCAGTGCAAATAAACACATAGTTACATGTAGAGAGGGATGACAGAGACTCAAGAGTGGGGGAAAAGATGAAAATAAGCAACAGAGTCTATCAAATCTATCAGCATGCAAGCAGTTAGAGGTGAAAAAACAGATTTGAAGTTAAAATCCACCCTCTGACACGGCTCGGTCTCAGTCTGTGATGTTCAGTGTTCATTTCCAGCAGTTACTTTGTGATAAACTGCCCGTCATTTATTTTTGGTGTGTACCCGCATTTCCTCAACCTGGCTCAACCACTTTTACTTCACCAATCGATTTCCCATATTTCCCAGAGTGCCTTTCACCGAGCCCCTGAGAACGGGCCTGCACTTGTTGTATTCAGTTGTTAGTTGTTTGTAGAGGTGATCATAGCAATAGCGGTAGCAGCAGGCCGTTTGCCAGCCAAGAAAAAAAGCAAGCTGCACCCTTTTCTCAAAATGCAACTCGTCACGTAGCTGCGTTGCATTCTGGGCTACTGTCAGCGGGTAAACTGGCATCTCTTTTAAAACCAATTTCTTCCTGTGCGACTGTTGAACGTCAGAGAAAATTAGTAAATCTGTGGTGACAGACGCTAAAATAAAATTTGCTAAGAAATGCGCGGTACACCACCAATAGCTGTTTTTTTATTTCACTGTTTTGGGGTGGATTTTCCCTTTACACCACATGCAAAGGAGGAGCGGGGAGCAGACCAGCTGCACGTGAGAAAACCAGAGAAGCGAGAGTGAATGAGGGAGTCACCTTGGTCAGGAGGTGAGAGGGCTTTCCAGCTATGCTTTTCAGAATGAGCGAGGTTTCTCGGTCCAGATAGGAGTGCTTGGGTGAGGAGAGGGGGGGAGGGGGAGAAAAAGAGAGTAGAGGAAGAGACAAAATATAGAGAAGTCAGTGCCAGATGATTCTTGGTGGCTTATTAATCGCAGGGTTTTGATCTGTTTATGTAAAGCAGCGTGGAAGCGAGAGCAGATTCCATAGCTGGAGCGCCGAGCACTTTGTGGCTGTCATTAGCTGCAACTGTGGGTGGAGAAGCAATGATTATGGAGAGTGAATATTTGCAAAACAAACCTGGTTGCCATAGACTGGAGTATGTACACACACCTACTGTGCACTGTGGCTAGCTACAGAGCCTATAGTCTACAGCTACTTTCACCAACATACAATCTCTCTTACACACCATACACACTTTAAGGCTCCTGGTTACATGTGCACACATAACACACAGACCCAGGGCTGCACGGCTATGGCTGACACATCTATCCTGACAATTTTGCGAAATATTAGCTTATCTTGTTTAGTCTTGATGATATGAGAAAAATAATTTTATTACAGTTTTTGCATATTTTATCAGCATACTAAGTGAAATGAAGTATTTCAGTACTGACAATAGAATCCTAACACATGATTATGCTGAATATGACACAGTGTGCAGCCCTGTATTGGTTTATGCAAGTGCACATATGCATGCATACACTCACATGCACACACACTTACAGTGGCATGATCCACTTCCCTCTCTCCCGAGGTGAAGTCAAGCTGCCGTCTGGCCGTCTTACCATTGGCCCGCCGCAGTGTGACATGCTGGGAAGTCAGGAAGTGCAGGGTGTGTGTGGACAGAGAGCACAGGTGCAGGAAAGGATGCAAACACACACACACAATATAAACACATGCAGCAGGACAGGAGGACATGCGTGACACTGTAAAAGTTAGCATGTAAACTTGCTGAGTCTGTCATGACATGCTCCTGTTTTTCTTGGGTTAGATTTCTCCTTCTCTTTTTCCTCTCCTTCAAGTCACCTGAGCACAGACATTTTATAAACACTATTTATTATTTAAAGTCTAAGCAGTTCCTCTCAAAGCTTTTGGTTAGAGAGCAAAAGATGCTTGGTCAGGAAACAAAGGCGATCAAGAAAAGTAGGTGTTAACGACGTAATCCAAGTCACACATGGGAGCATGAGAGGAGATTACAGCGTATTCACCAACGACTCATTAACCCACCAACCAATGCTCAATACACAAGCTGTATTGTGCATTGACTCAGTTTACACTTGAGGCATGCGGTTTCTCCCAGACATCGTGCTGTGTGGGTTATACATGCAGGAAAACTGTTAGCCAAGTTACAGCGGCATCGAGGTTAATTCCCTTTCAATTCAGCCAATTTTGCATTTGGATTTGCAGGAAAAAAACAAAAATCCAAATATTTCAATCTTCCCTTAAAGTGAGAATGCTACTTCTGTTGTTGATCAGTGAAAAACAGCTATATTTTTGCATTTTCACTGAGTGAACTGAAATTTAATTGACCCCAAACTTGATGCACAGACTGCTCAGTCACTTACCGGCACATTTTAGTAATGTACAGACACACACACATACAGTCTCTCACTCTCACACACACCCACTTCCTCCTTCGCTTATGATATAATTGCTGTCATACTGTGTCTACTGATTGGATATCATTGGCCTGGATGTGTGTTACTTTCAGAATACATCAGTCGTACCTCGGTGCTGGTCTGGCCTTGTCCCTGTGCGTTCGGGGCGCTCTGACCCTCCGCCTCTCCTCCCTTCAGCACTTTATCGATATCCAGCGAGTCCATGCTGGACGCTGAGGCACATGCTGAATTTACACTGGAGCGCTGGGATGGAGCTTCCTGTTCGCTGACCGTGCCCACCGAGCCTGTCCTCCGGTGCTGCCCGCCGCCAGAGGAGCCGGACGAGGGCCGCCGCAGCGTGGTGGAGGAGTAGGAAGAGGAGGAAGAGGAGGAGGAAGACGAGGTCTGGCGGGCCGCTTCGTCCATGCTGAGCGAGGCCTTCTCCAGCTGAGCCGTGATGTCGTCCAGGGAGAAGTTGGAGGCCACGGGCCGGGTGTTGACGCTGCCGCCGCGAACCGTGTTGGCAGGCGACGCCCGGGTGCTGCTGCTGGTGCTCCCTGATGGCATGTTGAAACACAGGTCAGATGGAAATACGGATATCACAAGTATACAAGGATACAAGTATACAAGGAAGTTTATTGGTCATTGTACAACAGGTTGTATAATGAAATTAAAAGTATCAACACTTATGTAACAGGTCAATACCAAAATTTTTGTATTGGTTACTCAGTGCTCTAATAAAGCCTTAGCCTGTTTGTTTTATTACTGTTTTAAAGCACAACATTTCATTTAGCTCCTTTAAATTGTAAATAAACACTTTGCTGGGCTTTTTCTTTGTTTTTTACTTGATGGTTATCAGCCAGTGTTGCATTGATAACTCAGGTGTTCTTATTCTAGTATAGCCGATGTGTTTAAATATTTCTCATTACTTGTTGAAGTTCATCCCAATATTTAAATAAAGAAGTGTGTGCTGAATGGGATTTTGGTTGAATTTCAGTATTGGCATCAATTGCCCAAATTCTGGCACTGTAAATCTGTAATCTTGTGATTTGGTGATATCCATACAGTAGATGGACAGCAGAGGGACTGTATTGTAAATGCACTGCATTTCAAATAAAATGTTCCCTAAATATATTTCATAAGAAGAGGAGTCTCTTCAAACAATTTTGCTATTCCTTCCCAACTTTGAATGTAACAGGTTTCTAACTTAAAGATGCTACATGAAGCATTTTTGAACATCAACATAAATTATTATCAAATTCATTGCAATACTTTGGTATAATTATGCTAAACAAATAAGAACATAGCTGAACGACTGGTAGCCTCAAACCAGTGGTAACTTGTTTGTTGTTTATTTTTGCAAAGAGAGTGTTGGCCTCTCTATCTCCAGGATTGTTTATGTTTCACTTCACTGAAATGGGGGTGTTGTGGCAATGACTAATAAATGCTAAAATGCATAATCATGCACTCAAAAATGAGACATAAAAGCACGAGAGGACATGCAGGATTACCTCCACTGCTGCTCCCTCCCCCACTGCTCTGCTTGGTGCTGGCACTGCGGCCCCCGGGAGCCCGTTGCTTGGCTTGGCCCTGGCTGCGGGACGAGGAGTTGGGCTTGCCGATGGTGTTGAGCTCCTGCTCGATGGAGCACAGGTCAGCCATCAGGGCGTCCAAGTCTACGGTGTCTCCCTGGTTCAACGCCTCTGGAGGGACGAAAGTGGAGAGACGAGAGCACGGAGGGGTAGAGGGAAGAGGAGAAATGTTTAATGATGCACCTTTTAGGAATATAATCAATACAACTAACAGTAAACCAAGATGATGATGGATAATTCCCCCTAAAATGTATCTGAAATCCATTGCCAATCTTCTCTGCATGCAAGAGCTGAGTTTGTTTTCATTAATGTCATAAAACTGACATGGTAATGATTAGTTGATAGTAAAATGTGACTCATAGTACCTTTATAGCACAATTGTTATCTTACACTTGACATATGAAGGCATGGAGGGACATGTACATAGTATTTATGTCACATTATCCAGCAGGTCTGCCTCTGCTGCTTCTCCCTCCACTTAAAAAAAAAAAAAAAAAAATTCTGACTGTATTCATTCATTGTTATTCTGCTGGTGTGGACGGGATGTGACTGACTGACTGACATGTGCCACTTCAGAGTCTCACCATTGATGTTGTACATGGAGAAGCGGTAGGAGAAGTTGGCCATGTTGGTCTCCTGCCTGAGAGGGGGCTTCTGCAATGCCTTCTGGGGCCGGCCATCGTCCAGACTCTACAGGACACACACACACACACACACACACACACACACACACACCGAGAAAGATAAGGGCATACACACAGGCGTAAATCGAGGTGCACACATGCCAAAATCACACACACGCTACATGCTTACAGTTCATAGTCAAAACACAGGATACAAGTATCTATTATGCATGACTGCTAGATTCCCAAGTCTATCACAAACACACTCACACACACACATACACACACATACACACACAAATACACGATACAAGGTGGTGGTGGGAAGGGAGTTGCTAGGATACAGTAGAGGGAGACGGGATTAGCAGTGTAAGGTTGCTATGGATACAGCCCCTTCCTCTCTCTGTTCTTTTCTACCTGTGTGAATCTGTGTGTGTGTGTGTGTGTGTGTGTGTGTGTGTGAGATAGAGAGTGAGAGAGCGAGGGTGTGTTAACCTGTGTGAGCTTGTCCAGCTCGCCAAGCCAGGCTCCAAACATCTTGTCCAGGTCCTGATCCTCCTTATCGCTGTCCTCCTCCGCCCCATGGTCCAACTCATCATCTGACACCTGGTCCATCTATGGCGCACACACACACACACACACGCACACACACACACACACACACACACACGTAGGAATAGAGCAAAAGGCAAAAACAGAAATTGTCAGTCTAGTGTACATAAACTTAAACACTATCAGATTACACCCATGTAGCAAGGATGATCTACAAAAAAAAAAAAAAGAAAGACAGAAGAGAAAAAAAAAAAAACCTTCAGCTCATCTCATGCCAACCTCACTGCCTGTTACCATGGCAACCCTTCATGGACCCCTGGCGGGCACCCTATGCATTCTGAGCAGCGGAATGCCCCGTAGTGTCTCGTTTACTGTCATCCGCCGACACGCCCAACATCACTAATCCGAGTCAAGGACCAAAACTGAGAGGGATGCCTGTGGATATCAATGGCAGAGGGAGGAGGAGGAGGAGGAGGAGGAGGAGGGTGACACCTTCCTCAAGCCCGCAGACCAACCAGCACCCTGCTCATGGATGCTGTGGGGAACCAGAAATCCGCACTGATCCACCAAACCTGTGGTGTGCATGTGGATTTAGACAACAGTCAAACAGCACCGACCGACACTCCCACGTGGTGTCGACGGTAACGTGAGCCGCTGTTACTGCAGACACAGCAAGTTGCTTGTCAGAGCCCAGCTGTGCTCTGTCACAGGCGGTGATGGAGTGCCCTCTAGTGGACACAAACGATACTGATCACTCACATCCTGGCTGAGTGTCGGGCAAGTCCAGCACCGAGGCCAAGTGACTCATTTCCAGCGGGCGTCCAGTCACACAACAGAGGAAGTGATGAGGCCTCCGGAAAGCATCTTAGCACTGACCAGTTTCAGCATAATACAATGAAAAGTTTCTCAAACGTCAACCACTAATATTGAGTGTTCATCAACACCACTGCTACCCTTTCAGATTATAACATACCTGAAAGGCACATACCTAACACACAACAGACGATAACGTAGACGCAGGTAATATTATGATCTCATGCTGTGTCTGGTGTTGTAGTTTTCATGTGAAAATGGCCTGAGCGCCGGTGAAGGCATCAAACTATGCAGCCTTTTTTAATGTATTCAGTGTCTAGACAAGAAAACGTTAACTCAAAACACGACAGCTGAGAAGCGAAGGCAAATAAAAGAACTTAATATAAATGTGCAACGTAGAAAAAAAAAACAAAGGATGAGGACTGAAGATTAAAAAGTTTTGACAAAGCTGATTTTTTTTTAGGGCTCTTAGGAAGACTTTTAGGTCCAGCTCCATTCTGACAGTAAATAACAGTGTGTGTGTGGTGTCGGTGTGTGCGTGCAGGTCCCGCCCTGTTCCTTTGCATCATACCAACGTCAGCCGAGGAGTCAAACTGTTTGGAGAGCACTGATTATCACTCAGTGTCGAGCATGATAACACACACACACACACATGCCCACTTGCATGGAGGATATCTGGTGATATGATCTGTTGATTCATGTGTTGGAGGGGGAAGGAAGGCACGTACGAGCACAGGGGGAGCCACGCCTGGGATGCCTGGTCGGGTGCCAGAGGAGGAGCATGCGATACACACACGCATATGCATGGACATCCACACATTAACCACTCATTTACTGCATATCCTACCACCCAAAACACAACCGCCTTGACTTTTTATACTTAATCTAACTACAAAACAAACAGTATCTCCGTCTCCTTTCTCCTCGCCTGCACTTCACCCCTCTCTTGGTACGGCCCGGCGCCCCCCCCGGCGTGGTCCAGTTAGATGGATCAGGCCTGTGTAATCCCATTGATGTTCTGTACGGATGTTGTTCCCTCCTGTTGTGCCTGCTGCGTGGTGTCAGTCACTACTGGGGATTGCACCAAACTGGGATTAACCCCTCTGATGACCGCTGTTCGTTTGATCCTATAAATGTCTGTGTCTGTGTGTGTGTGTGTGTCCAAGAACATAAATCTAAATGGAATACGTTAATGCAATCCAAAAGTCAGGCATTGGCTGTTTTTTTTTTTTTTTTTTGTTAGTGAAGTAGTGTGACCGAATAGACAATAGATAAAAAGTAATAAAACATGCTGTGCTTGGCAAAGCAAACAGGAATATGATAGGGGCGCTGTTGAAAAGTTACACACACACACACACACACACA